>NW_028244937.1:0-75467 GCF_964263255.1 Lissotriton vulgaris
TGTGCGCTCAAGCATTTAACAGTATAATTGCACATATATATATATATATATATATATATATATATATATATATATATATATTCACTCAAAAAACTATAAGTTTTAGGGGTGTTATAGGTAGCTGGACATTTCAAAAAACCATTGAAATTGCTCCTATATATTTAGTTGTACTAACTATATTTCGCGCACCCGCAATCCACTGCTGATGATGTCACATATTACATCATTCATGACATGGTCAGTGACATCACTGATGACATCTCAAATGACATCACTGATGACATCACTGATGACACCATCCAGTGAATGTGGTTTGCTTCGTTATTTAAATATGCATTATATATATAGCAATTTGCATTGAAGAATGAGTGGATATATAAAAATAAATATTTGGATGGAGGATTTAGTAGCAGTGTAATTGACTGTTTACTTGACCAATTATAGTGTCTCACTAAATATAGTGGATAGTGACTAAACTGTGTGAATATCTGTATCACTTTGTCAGTTGTTGTGTAAACTGGTTCTCCAGTTGGTAACTAGCTATGTGAAGGTCTATATTAGTCATTGATTAGTTAACTGAGTATTTGTATGGGAGAGTGAATGTGTGTGTGGTTCGGTGGGGGGTGTGTCTGCCCAAAGATGTGTGAATACTTGATTCACTAGATATATGAAGTTAAAACTACATGTTCTAACAGTTGTTTGGGTGAGTGAATATCTTTATGGGTGTGGTGATGAGCAAATATATTTCTCAATGGTACATGTCCAACAAACTAGAAAAATAAAAGGCAGTGTATGTGTCAGTTGTTGTATATAAATAAGTATACATAAGACTCAATGATTGTGTGAGTGACTGTATGGATAACTATACTTGTAATGATGATTTTATAATTCACTAAGTATGACTTGTTACTATCTAAATGAATAGATGAAGCTGTGTTTGTATAAGTGTGTAGCTAAGTAAATATGTAAGTATGATCCATTGTTTGCATAAGTGAGTAGGATGACTTCATATGTGAATAGGATGTGTGCTGGTGTGTAATGTCGATATAGGTGTATAAGTATTTTTGATAGTGTTCTATTGTTCATTGACAGCATGTATGAGTGAATCTACAGGTAAGTGATTAGATGTGTGTATACATCTATGAATCACTGAGTGGGTTTTTAGATACTTGTATTGCTATGACAATGGATTCAAATATGATACTCTGTATTTTACAAAGAGTGATGAAAGATTTTACTAGTGTATGAAAAGATGTATGTGATTGTCACGTGGATGATGTCATCAGTGATGTCATTTGAGATGTCATCAGTGATGTCACTGACCATGTCATGAATAATGTAATATGTGACATCATCAGCAGTGGATTGAGGGTGCGCGAAATATAGTTAGTACAACTAACTATATAGGAGCAATTTCAATGGTTTTGTATGAGTGAAATGTCCAGCTAACTATAACACCCCTAAAACTTATAGTTTTTTTGAGTGAGTTTTAAAGGTTTTTTAAATGCTAATTCCTAACTATATAAGGCCTGAAACCTATTTTTTTCAGTGAATTTCAAAGGTTTTTTAAATGCTAATTCCTAACTATATAAGGCCTGAAACCTATTTTTTTCAGTGAATTTGCAAGGTTTTTTAAATGCTAATTCCTAACTATATAAGGCCTGAAACCTATGGTTTTTTCAGTGAATTTCAAAGGTTTTTTAATGCTAATTGCTAACTATATAAGACCTGAAAGCCCACCAGGAATCTCCAGTATGCGCCAGGGGACTGCATTGCAGAGAGGTGTAATGAAGCCACTCCCCTTGATACACCTCTCTGCAATGCAGCCCGGGCGTGTTTGCAGAGGGGGAACTAATTCCCCTTGCATACTGGGGGTCCCTGGGGGCCAACTAGCCCACCTTGAACCTGCAGTATGCGCCAGGGGGCTGCGTTGCAGAGAGGTGTAATGAGGCCACACCCTTTTTTACACCTCTCTGCAACGATGCCCCCGTGCATGTTTGAAGAGGGGGAACTAATTCCCCTTGCATACTGGGGGCCCCTGGGGGCCAACTAACCCACCTGGAACCTCCAGTATGCGCCAGGTGCTGCATTGCACAGAGGTGAAATGAGGCTATGCCCCTTGTTACACCTCTCTGCAACGCAGCCCCCTGGCGCGTTTGCAGAGGGGGAACTAATCCCCTTGCATACTGAGGGTCCCTGGGGGCCAACTAGCCCACCAGGAGCCTCCTGTATGCGCCAGGGGGCTGCATTGCAGAGAGGTGTAATGAGGCCACACCCTTTTTTACACCTCTCTGCAACACAGCCCCGTGCATGTTTGAAGAGGGGGAACTAATTCCCCTTGCATACTGGGGGTCCCTGGGGGCCAACTAGCCCACCAGGAGCCTTCAGTATGCGCCAGGGGGCTGTGTTGCTTTGCCCCGGAGGGCGGCGGTCCCTGGGGCAGTGTGGGGGGGATTGGGCACCCCCCACACTTCTTTATCACTATGCCCCCATGATTTGGTCCCCCTGGGGGGTAATTTTTAAAAAAACATACCGGTTTTAAAAAGAAAAGATTTGGCCTTGGGGGTCTTTGTGGGACCACCTTAACAGGCCTAGGGGGTCAGGGTGTTTCTACCCTGCCGCCTTTTTGTGTTCTACACGTTTGTTTTTCTGCTTTCTTGTGCCTCAGTCTAATGAGCACAAGATGGCTGCCACACTTCCTGGTTTGGAGTGTTGACAGCCAATAAGCATGCAGCTTTCTCAGAAAGGTACGCGCACCGTCCGCGTACCGTACGCAGACGTACGCGGGCCCGTGCGTGCACGGTACGTGCACCCCGCGATTTTTCGATATTTTTTTTTTTTGCCTTGGGGGGTCCTAGTGGGACCCCCTGAGCAGGCCTAGGGGGTCAGGGTGCTTCTACCCTGCCCCCTTTGTGAGTTTTTCACATTAGTTTTTCTGCTTTCTTCTGCCTCAGTCTACCGAGGGACAAGATGGCTGCCAACAATTTCTGTTTTGGAGTGTTGACAGACATTGGCAGCCAATCAGCATGCCGCTCGCGCAAGCGAAGGTCCGCGCACGTCCGCACTTGTATATATAAATATATATATATTATAGTTAGCTGGACATTTTACTCATACAAAACCATTGAACTTCCCCCGTTATAGTTAGTTGTACTCACTATAAATTGCGCGCCCGCAATCCACTGATGATGATGTCACATATTACATCATTCATGACATGGTCAGTGACATTACTGAGGACATCACTGATGACATCATCCAGTGAATGTGGTTTGCTTTGATATTTAAATATGTATTATAAATACACTACTTTGCATTGAAGAATGAGTGGATATATAAATATAAATGTGTGGATGGTGGATTTAGTAACAGTGTGATTGATTGTTTCCTTGACTAATTTATAGAGTCTCACTATATATAATGTGTAGTTACTAAACTGTGTGAAAGTCTTTATTGCTTTGTCTTAATTGCTATGTTAAAGACTATATTTGTTATTGGTTTCCTAACTGAGTATTTATATGGGTAAATGAATGTCTACGTGGTTTGGTGGGGGGGGGTGTGATTGCCAAAAAATGTGTGAATAGTTCATTCAGTAGGTATATGAGGTTAAGACTACATGTTATAACAGTTTTTTCAGTGATTGTATATGTTTATGGGTGTGGTGGTGATGAAATATTTCTCTCAATGGTACATCTCCATTAAACTTGAAAAAAAGGCAGTGTATGTGACAGTTATATCTAATTAAGTGTGCCTAAGACTTAGTGATTGTATGAGTCACTATATGGATAACTGTATACTTGTAATAGTGATTTAATAACACACTAAGTGTGAGTTACTATCTATATAAATAGATGAAGTGGTGTTTGTATAAGTGTGTAGGTGAGTAAATGTAAGTATAATCAATTGTTTGCATAAGTCAGAAGGATGTCTTTATAAGTGAATACAATGTGTGCTGGTGTGTAATGTGGAAATAGGCGTATAAGTATATTTGAAAGTGTTCTGTTGATTATTCACTGCATATAACACTGAATCTATAGGTAAGTGATTAGATGTGTGTATAGTTCTATGAATAACTGAGTGGGTGTTTAGAAATTTCTATTGGTGTGTCAATGGTTTCAAATATGGCACTTTCTATTTTACAGTGAGTGATGGAAGATTATACTAGTGTGTGATGAGGTGCATTTGATTGTCACATGGATGATGTCATCAGTGATGTCATTTGAGATGTCATCAGTGAGGCCATCAGTGATGTCACTGACTATATCATGAATGATGCACTTTTTGTGACGTTCCGGTGGCGCAGAAGACTGAGTGATATTTATCAGGCAGGACTAAGCCACTTTTTGTGGCGTAATCCTCCCTGATAAATATCAGTCCCTTTAACGCAGTGTCCTGCGTTAAAGGGGCGTGCAATGGGTGTTGCTGGGGGCATTCCCAGCAGCATCCATGGACTTGAGTAATTTGTAGCATCCTCAGAGTCAGTCTTTAAAAAATTCCAAAGTATAGGACATGATAATTCAAATCCAAATGTTTCTCAAGAAAAGTCATAAACCGTGTCCGTGGGTCATATCTGCCCAAACGCCGATATTCCGAACGATTGAAAATGACTTTTCTTGAGAAACATTTGGATTTGGATTATCATGTCCTATATTTTGGAATTTTTGAAAGACTGACTTTGAGGATGCTATAAATTACTCAAGTACCCCCTAATTGTGTGGGTAAAATTTAGGCCTGGGTGAAGCACTACGCTACGCTCGCGGAGTTTGCGAAGTTGGCGCAACTTCGCACTACGCGAGCTGCACGTAGCACAGTGCGAACATGAGTAGTGCAGCGTAGCGTAGTGCAGCGCTCATTTTTTGCTTGTTTGCGGTCCTGAACGTCATGTTCGCGAGCAAGCAAAATTACATCCCGGCGAGATTCTCAATGCAGGGAGGTAAGGTTTCTCATTGTGAGTGGTTGTGCATGCTCGCGACCGCTATCAATGAGAAACTACCAGTTCGCTTTGAGAAAGTTGCAGCTCGAGTAATAATCTACTCGAGCAGCAGAAAACTACAGCTCGCACTGTGCAAGATGCCGTTTTCAATGATTGCACAGTGCCGGATGCTTGTCCGCACTGTGCAAGCATTGAAAACGCATCTTGCACAGTGCGAACATGCTACTACGCAGCTCGCGTAGTGCTACGTGAAGTTCGCGTAGTGCGAAGTGCACTTCGCGTAGCTTCGCATAGCGCTACTACGCGAACTACGCCCACCCTTAGTAAAATTGATACCTAGTCACTTTGAATAAGAATGTACTTACGTCTCGTCTAACATTTAGAAGAAATATCTAGTTATTTGACAACAGGATACCGACATAACTTGAAGGAAATAAGAACGCCCTGAAGAAGTTCTGTTGTACAGAACGAAACGCGTCGGCTGGCTGTGGTACATAAACTTAAGGAAAATAAAAGCATTTGAATATACACCAAGATTCAGCGCTTCAATAAGGACTCTAAGTGATATGATTTGATTGGACTTGTTGTGCAAGTGGTGCTGTGCCAAACTTTGGAATATTCTCCACTACTCTCTACTACTCACTCTCTACAACTCCACTACTCTCTAATACTCACTCTCTACTACTCATTCTCTACTACTCTAGTACTCTCTACTACTCTCTCTCTACTTCTCACTCCCTACTACTCACTATCTATTACTCTCTACTGCTCACTCTCTACTACTCTCTTCTCTCTACTACTCACTCTCTACTACTCTCTCTCTACTACTCACTCTTTCCTACTCACTCTCTACTACTCACTCTCTACTACTCACTCTCTACTACTCTCTCTCAACTACTCTCTACTACTCACTCTCTACTACTCACTCTACTACTCACTCTCTACTACTCTCTACTACTCACTCTCTACTACTCTCTCTCTACTGCTCTCTACTACTCACTCTCTACTACTCACTCTACTACTCACTCTCTACTACTCTCTACTACTCACTCTCTACTACTCTCTCTCTACTAATCTCTATTACTCACTCTTCTACTCACTCTCTACTACTCTCTACTATTCTCTCTCTCTGCTACTCACTCTCTACTACTCACTCTCTACTACTCACTCTCTACTACTCACTCTCTGCTACTCTCTACTACTCACTCTTTACTACTCTCTACTACTCACTCTCTACTACTCTCTACTACTCAATCTACTACTTACTCTCTACTACTCTCTACTACTCACTCTCTACTAATCACTCTCTACGACTCTCTACTACTCACTCTACTACTCTCTACTACTCACTCTCTGCTACTCTCTATACTGCTCTATACTACTCTCTACTACTCCCTCTCTACTCTCTATTACTCACTCTCTACTCTCTACCTCTCTACCTCTCTCTACTAGTTTTTCCCTCTCTACCTCTACTTCTTTACTTCTACCTCTATACCTCTACTTCTCTACCTCTCTCTACACGCACACATATACACATATATATATGCATATATATGCATATGCATTTATATATACAAAACCAAGGTTGCCCAACTGAGGCGCCACACCCATCAGGAATCACACCAATTCGTGGGCGGCAGTGTCAGCAGCATGTACCACGCAATCCATAAGCCATACGCGTTTCGAGCTATCAGGCGCTCTTGTTCACTGGCATGAAGAGGCAGGAATCAGGTAACAAAGAACTCCGGTTTAATAACTACATGGAGTCACGCCCCAGTGGGCGTGTCTACAGGCATGCTGGTAGTCGTAGTCCTGTAAACGTGGCTCATTAGTTCTCTTACCCAGTGGCCCCTGTCCTGCCACTCAATTATGATAAAAAACCCTTGCCACTCAATTATGATAAAATGCATTTGCATTTATATATATGTATGTGTGTATATATATGTACATACATATATAAACATATATATTCCACATATCTATATAAATACAAATATAAATGCATGCATACATATACATATATGCATACGTATGCATGTTATTTACATGAAAGTTTGAAAAACACTAATAAAAGCAAAGCTAAAAAGCCACCTCATTACAAACAGAATGGCTTTAACTTAAACAAGGGCGAGATCTATTGCATTTTCAATGCTTGTTTACTTTGGTTCCATCAAGAAGGCATTCAGATGTGTCACACATTTGCCATAAATTCTGAATGTTAGCACTCTAGTTGCTCATTAGATCACTGTAGTAAAGCTACTGCTCACCAGGGAAGTCTGCTGCTGGTATTCAAAGTGCATGTTTCAGTCTGCATGTCAGAATTTCTTTTAATGAAATAGAAGAGGTTTTGAGAAGTCACTCAAAATGTGCCCACATTTTTGTTTCTGAAGCACTAATCATACTTTCTATGGCAAAATGAACCCCCTCATTTTGTTCCTTTCTTCATTAAATGTTTTCAGACTTACCACTTCATTCCAATCAAGATGGCTTTTGGTGTGCCATACTTTTGTCATAAGTAAGACTGTTAGCGCTCTAGTTGTTCTTTAGAACACTCTGGGACATTCTGTCATTGGGCTATACTTGGGCTACATCTGGGTGATATTTGGGCTACATTTGGGCTCTTTTGTCTCTGGTGGCCATCTTGGGAGACTGCATGTCAGAGTTTTTTAATGAAAGAGAAGAGGATTGAGAAATTTCCTAGTGCACACAAAGGAAAGTTTCAATTCTATTAAGGACGCGGAGGCGAGGATTATGCTAGTCCTTTCTCCATTTTATTGGACAGCAAGTTGAAAGTATAAAGAAAAAACATACAGCCATGAACTACCCTTCCCAACATGCTCAGCGGTAGTCATGGTAACATAACAGCCAATAGTAGTCCATGCAACAGCATATAGGAATCCCACGCCGTAGTCCTTCCTCTTTCGTTGCTGCTGCTGGAAAGAAGTCCTCTACCCTCTAGTCTGTTTTCTGATCGGAGCCTAGGGAAGAGAGAAAAAAGTAATATCTCGTCCAGCACAATGTGGTATACATCAGAATCACATTGCAATGTGGAAAAACACAGAAAATCTCAGGAAGAGATGCAAGAAAAACATAATGTAAAGCAGTACAGTCATATATACACTGAAACACTGGAAAAATTAATACTTCTCTTAAATGAAGAAACCATCATTGGAACCCACAAACCAGGGTGGGAAAGACTAGATTAGGCCAGGATGGGATAATCCTCGCTTCCGCGTCCTTAATAGAATTGAAACTTTTCTTTGTGTGAACTAGGAAATTTCTCATTCTATGTCAGGAAGCGGAGGCGAGGATTATGCTTGTTCAAAGCTTACTCACCACCAGAGAAGCACCCTCATGGATTGGCTTAAAAGAAAACTTTTGGAATGGAAAGTTGAATCCGAAGACCAATCCACTGCATTCATAATGTCCTCCAATCTGCCCCCAACTTGGACAGCCTTGGATGCCATTGCGCCTCTAGTGGAGTGAGCACCAAAGTTTGTAATATTGATTCCAGCCTCAGACATGATCCACCTAACCCATCTGGCAATAGTGGGAGATGAAACCGCTTTGAAAGGTTTCCTGATAGCAATAAGCAATTGTCTTTCGCCCGGAGGGCGGACCTCCAGAGTCATGTTCTCATAGGTTTTGAGGCAACGAACAACACACAGTTTAGGAGAATCAGGAAAAGCTGGATATGATACTGACCTGGTATTGCACTTAGTTCTCCTGGAAACAGTAAATGTAACTCCCTCCGGAGTAAAAACTCTGGCGGAAATATCTAGGGCATGAACATCAGAAGCCCTTTTGCAAGATATTAGACAGAGGAGGATAGCTTGTTTAGCCGAAAGTTCTTTACGTGAAAGGTATTCATTATCCTGCCAGGACAGAAGAAAGCGTAAAACCACATTAACATCCCATAAACCGGAATAACGGGGTTCCGGGGGACGTGAAAGAGGAATACCTTTTAGAAGTTTGCAAACCCAAGGTTGTTCTCCAACCAGAGAACCATCAACTAGGGCATGACCAGCGTAAATTGCTGATTGAAAAGAATTGATGGTGCAGTACGCAAGATTTTTGTGGAAAAGTTCAGCAAGGAAGTTTACTACGTCAGTGACAGAGGAGCCCACGGGATCCAGATGTTTTGCCACACACCAACGAACCCATCTGTTCCATGCTGATCGGTATCGTTTAGTGGTACTAGGGGCCCAGGCCCGCTGAATGAGTAGTTCAGCGTTTCACGAAAGAGTGTCGTTAGACCAACGTCCCCTGAAATCCTCCATGCCATTAGATGTAGATGGCCTTGGAGAACCAGGGGATGGGGATGACCCAATGGATCTGTCAGAATGTGGTTGAAAGATGGCAACCGAAGAGGCCTGTCCCATGATAATTCTAGAAGGGACGGGAACCAACACTGAGCTTTCCAAATTGGAGTTATCAAAATCAGAGTGGCCTGTTGTCTGTGGACCTGGGCAGCTACCCTCTGAATGAACAGGAACGGGGGAAACGCATAGGCCGGAAACTGAGACCAATCCTGGAGGAACGCGTCCACTGCTTCCGTGCCCGGATCCGGCTTCCAGCTGAAGAACCGGGGAAGCTGGGCATTCCACCTGGACGCAAAAAGGTCTACCATTGGAAGGCCCCAAAGATTCGATATCTTCTGAAACACTGACTGATCCAGTTTCCAATCGCTGGCATCCCGAAAATTCCGGGATTGCCAATCCGCCACTGTGTTCAGATCGCCGGGGACATATTCCGCCGTGACAGAAATCTGACGTAGAAGGCAATAATTCCAAAAATCCTTTGCAAGATCCGCTAGGACTTTGGAATGAGTGCCTCCCAGTCGATTGATATACCTGACCGCTGTGTATTGTCCATCCGGAGAAGAACACAAGAGACCTTGGTCGTGGTGAATGATCGGATGGCGAAAGAACCCGCTAGGAGTTCCAGGCAGTTGATATGGAGGTGTAATTCCTCCTCCGTCCATCTGCCCCCACCGAAAGGGAGCCACAACGGGCTCCCCATCCTTGGCGACTGGCCTCCGATTCGATCACAAGACGGGAGCTGAAAATCGCCCTCCCGTTCCAGGTATCAATGTGATCCAGCCACCAAAGGAGTTCCGACCTGGCTTCTGTGGTCAAAGAAATGAGTTCCGAATAAGTGAGACCCTTGCGGAGATGAAATGCTTTTAGGCTCTGGAGAGCCCTGTAATGAAGCGGTCCCGGAAAAATAGCCTGGATCGACGATGAGAGTAAGCCCACAATCCTGGCCAACTGACGGAGGGAAATTAGGTCCCGCCGAAGAACCTTGCGTATCTCCTTCTTGATATTGGATATCTTTGGAGAAGGAAGATGCAACGTTGCGTCCTTCGTTTTGATCAGAAACCCGAGGAACGTCATGTCCTGACGAGGGACTAAGTCCGATTTCTGGGCATTGATAATGAACCCAAGAGATTGGAGAAGAGATATGGTGGTCTGCAGGTGTTGAAGAAGGAGATCCCTGGATTGATTCATGAGAAGAATATCGTCCAGGTAAATAATTAGTCGAATCCCCATGGTGCGGAGATGTTCGGCCACCGGGCGTAGGAGCTTGGTAAAGCACCATGGTGCTGAGGAAAACCCATAGGGGAGAGTGCGAAACTCGTAGACCTGATCCTTCCAAAGAAACTGAAGGAACCGGCAATGTGGAGGGTAGATTGGAACTGAAAGATAAGCATCCTTGAGGTCCAAACGTACCAACCAGTCATCCTGAAGCATGAGGTCTCTCAGAAGATGGATGCCCTCCATCTTGAAGTGCCGGTAAATTAACCATTCGTTGAAGGAACGGAGATTGATTACTGGTCTGAAATCTTTGTCTTTCTTCTCGACCAGAAAGATGCTGCTGAGAAAGCCGTTTGGATGTAGATAAGATGGAATGATGGCGCCTTTTAGGAGCATACCTTGAATCTCTAAGTCTATGAGTTCCTGATCTGCGGTGGAAAAAAACAGAGGACGAAGTCGAGAGAGCTGAACGGGGGAACCGTAAAACTCTATGTGAAACCCCCGAACAGTTTCCAGAACCCACAAATCTGATGTTAGATCTGACCAGGCATGAAGAAACAAAGCAATCCTTCCCCCCAGACGTACCGGAGAGAGGATAGAAATGCTTACCGTTGAATCCTTTGGAGTTGGATTGATTTCCTCCGCGTCCTCTGCCCTGGCCTCTGCCTCCACGGGATGGGTAGAAGGAAACTTGCCTTTCGTCGTTCCACCCATTGTTCCTTCGGGGTTGACCCTTATTGGAGCGTTGCTGAAATTGGCAGCCGGAAGAGCGACCCCTACCTCTGCGGCCCCGCCAAAAACCTTCTTTGGAAAAATCTTTTTCATAGAGGCCTGCGCCTTATCTAAAGCAGAGAAGGTAGCTACAAATTTTCCCAGTTCTTTTACAAAAGGGTCTCCGAACAAGGTACCTTGAGCCACCGAACCTGCCTCCAGCGAGGAAAATTCGCCAAGTTTGGGGTCTATCTTGAGTAATAGAGAATGGCGACGTTCCGCAGAAAGAGCACAGTTGGCGTTACCCAAAAGGCACATAGCCCGCTGTGCCCAACCCGCTACGTCATCGATGGAAAGAGGATGGCCAGACTCCTTGGAGCGTTGAGCAAGCTCAATTATCTTAGTAAGAGGACCTACAACGTCAAGGAGCTTGTCCTGACATGCCTTCCATGATCTGTCAATCCCCTTTTTGGATCCATAATATATTTGGCAAAGAACGTGCACAGTTTTGGATCTATCTCAGGAGTTACTGCCACTCTATTAGGGAGAGAGGGACAAGGGCATTCCTAACGCAGTCGCAAACGTACGTCCTGAGAGAGGGGTTGGCGAAGTTTGGCGGCTACATAGTCTGCAGTAGATTTATCAGGGATCCATTCGGTAGAACGCGGTCTAAAAATAGTGGTAGGATCAAACATATCCGGAGGAACCGGTTCACCATCCCCAAAATCTGAAGCACTGGACTTAGGGCGCCAAGACCTGCCAGCATCCGTCATGTCCTCAGAGGACTCATCATAGTCATCATCCATGTATTCATCCTCGTCATCATCTCCCTCTAAGGGAAACTCTTCCTCCGGGTCTAGGTCCTGGGTGGGACCACCACCAATATCTCAGGGTGAGTCGTCCCCCCGGTAGGGTGCGCTTCTAAGCGTGCGCGCACTCTTATGGAAGACCTCAGCAAGTCTGCTGAAGCCTTCCAGGTGCCCCGCGTAACGCTTCTTTGCCGTGCGTGGTGGCACGGAGTGAACACCACTAGGCCCCGCTCCACTGTCCCCCAAAATACTTGAACCAGTTTTAAAAACGTGGGCAGACAGTTTATTGACGCTGTCCTGCAGAGGTGCCAGCGCCTGGGCGATAGCCGAAGAGAGGAGTCTGTCCACCTCTGCAGGAGGGCGCAATAGGGGTGGTTGTGGTTGCTCATTGTCATTAGCAACATAGTCATGGTCCTGACGAGACTGCATTTCCGTCGAGGAATGGGCACCCATACACTTAAACACCCCAAACTAAGTAAAAGGGGTTTTCCCAACACAGGTACCCAAGTAGGCAATAGGAGCCAACCAAAATGCCAGCAAAGTGTGACTAAAAACGATTAAAACACATGAATATTAAATATGTCAGTCACCATAAAAAACGTACCACAGAAAGTGGTGTCAGTGAGGGGAAAATGAGGCACAACCTAAAATTCTGAAGCGCAGAAGCCTCAGCGCGTTTTTCTCCACATACGCGCAAAGGGCGCTGTGGAGAAGTCGGCAAGCGTCTGAAGAGAGAGACGCTTCACACTGCGCACGCGCGCAACAAAGACGCTCGGGCTGTAAAGCCTACCGCGTCGTCATTAGTTAAATAAACAGCCTGCGCAGGCAGGAAAATCCTAGTTATCACAGTAAAAGCTCAAAACCAAGCTGTCAATTACAAAAACTACACTGCCACGCCACAAGTAAAAGCGAGAAGAAAACGGGGACTTAACTTGGACGCGGCAGCAATGGAGAAAGAGGAAGGACTACGGCGTGGGATTCCTATATGCGGTTGCATGGACTACTATTGGCTGTTATGTTACCATGACTACCGCTGAGCATGTTGGGAAGGGTAGTTCATGGATGTATGTTTTTTCTTTATACTTTTAACTTGCTGTCCAATAAAATGGAGAAAGGACTAGCATAATCCTCGCCTCCGCTTCCTGACATAGAATTAAGAAGTCACTCAAAATGTGCCCTAATTTTTCTTTCTGCAACACTAATCATACTTTCTATGGCAAAATGAACCCCCTCATTTTGTTCCTTTTTAAATTAAATGTTTTCAGACTTACCACTTCATTCCAATCGAGATGGCTTCTGGTGTGCCATACTTCTGTCATAAGTAAGACTGTTAGCGCTCTAGTTGTTCTTTAGAACACTTTAGGAGGCTGCAGTAGAACACAAAGGAATCAACTGACAGTCTCTGTCCTTGTTGGATGTACATGTTTTACTGAGAATGTCATACTTCATTCTCACATGACTGAGAAAGATAATGTGAATTTACAGAAAATATGCTTTCAGTTTAGCTTATAGATCCCCTTCCAAATCACTGTGGGAAAAGCATTAGATAATAGTTTTCTTTCAAACATGATTCATGATATCCCAGCAGAAGGCTTTTTCACATGGTAAAATCACCTTAGAACACACCACAATTCCTAAAATGAGTACGTACCATCAACAAATGATTTATAATGTAACTAAAGTCTTAAAACCTTCTATTAACTGCAATGCTTTTTAATGAGGTGTTATCATGTACGCGTACCCCGCGATTTTTTGGGCCTGGGGGGTCCTTGTGGGACCCCCTGAGCAGGCCGAGGGGGTCAGGGTGCTTCTACCCTGCTCCCTTTGCATGTTTTGCACCTTTGTTTTTCTGCTTTCCTGTGCCTCAGTCTACCGAGGCACAAGATGGCTGCCAACACTTTCTGGTTTGGAGTGTTGACAGACATTGGCAGCCAATCAGCATGCAGCTAGTGCTCAGAATGGTACAGAGTACAGTAAGCTTACAGTAAGCTTACAGTAAGCTGCTATAGATATATATATTTTTTCTCTTATGATTTTCTCAGGAACTACTGGAGGGATTTACACCATTTAAACAAAAGGCACTTCTGCGTACCAGTCCCTACAATTTTGCCAAGTTTGGTGTAATTCCGTTCAGCGGTTCGGGCTGTAGCTGTGTCTAAACGTCCTATGGAAATTAACATGGGGAAAACACGTTTTGGGACCCCCCTTTTTTCTCAGCCCCCGCTTGATGAATCCCCCAAAAACTTTCAGGGAAGGAGCAGAACTAAGCTGGCCATAATTTTGGAAAATTGCACGCAAATTCCTCAATCGACGCCAAAGTTATTCCAAATAGAATGTTGCGGATTTCCTATGGAAACTAGGTCCTAACTATATGTAGCTACTGGGTATTTTGGTTGCCTGGATTTATCCGGATAGAATTGCAATGTACATGGGCAGTGCATGTGTGAAAAAACCAAAAAACAACACTGATTCAATATGGATTTATCCAGAGAGAATCTTTTTGCATTCATTGTATTTAAACAATTGTAGTTGTTTAAATATGCTGTATTTGTTAAATTAATGTCGTGTGCAAAATACATCAACATTTCAAATTAAATGAATAGCATACAAGCATGTATTGGTGTAGGGTATAGAAAAAGTACGCTACACACCTTGCTTCTAAAGTCTTTTTACACTGTCTTTTGACCATGTGACTGTTTTTCAATGCAACCCAGGTGTGCACTTTCACTACATGTATAAAAAGAAAAAAATGGCGCAGTTTAAGCTGAATGTGATCAAGGGCTGCACAGCCCGAAACGCGTCGTCTTGAGAAGTGAACAATAACGTTTTTTTGCCTGAAAATCTGCTGCAGAGGCCTGAGTCTCCTTCCTCGCCAGTGGTCGGGGTAATCTTTGGATATATATATATATATATATATATATATATATATATATATATATATATATATATATATATAGATATATATTACCTACTGGCGGTCACCCGTACGTAGTTATAGTTAGGACCTATTTTCCATAGGAAATCCGCAACATTCTGTTTGGAATAACTTTAACGCCGATTGACGAATCTGCGCGAAATTTGCCAAACTTTTGGTCAGCTCCTGTCCGCTCCAATCCTGAAAGTTTCACGATGATTCATTAAGCAGGGGTCGAGAAAAATGGTGGGTCCCAAAACGCGTTTCCCCCATGCAATTTCCCATAGGACCTTTAGCCGCAGCTACAGCCCGAACTGCTGAACGGAATTACACCAAATTTGGCAAAGAGGTAGTCCTTGGTTCAGACTCGTGCCGTTTGCTTATTTGATGTAAATTTGTTCAGTAATTCATGAGAAAATGACAGTTGAAGTAATTTATATATTTATGGGCGCAGTGGATCCGCGTACCTATCCGCCTACCCTAAGCGCAGCCTAAGCGCACCCTGCCGTGCACGAGCTGTATTTTAATTGGCTGTCAAAACTCCAAATCAGGAAGTGTTGGCAGCCATCTTGTGCCTGGGTAGAACCGAGGCACAAGAAACCCAAAACAAACGCCGCAAATCGCGTAAAGGGGGCAGGGTAGACACACCCTGACCCCCTAGGTCTGCTAAGGGGATCCTACAAGGACACCCAGGGCCAAACAATTATTATTATTTTTTTAATTCACGGGGTGCGAGTAAGATCCGCGCATCCTACCGATATATAAAAAAAAGAAATGCGGTCCCCCGCGCTAAATATGGTAATTTGCCACCGAGGGGGCCAAATCCCTGGGGCATTACTAAAAAAAAGTATGGGGGGTCCCAATCCCCCTCACACTGCCCCGGGGACCGCCACCCTGGGGCTCTTACTTAATATATGCGGGGTGGCTCACGGGGCCCCCCCACGCAGCCCGGGGACCGCCACCCCCGGGGCTTTTAAAAATTATGTAGGGGGGCTCTCAGGCCCCTCCAGCCCTGGGGACCCTCACCTCGGGGCTTAATAAAATTGGGTGGCGGGCTCTCAGGCTCCTCCAGCTGAAGGGACATCCACCCCCGGGGCTACTTCAAATTAGGTGTGGGGGGCTCTGAGGCCACCGGGGACCGCCACCCCCCCCGGCTTCATACAAATGTGGGAGGGGGCCCCCCTCCTGGAGCCTTGTACAGGCCCTGGGGACCGCCACCCCCCAGAGTGTTCCGGGGTGCCCACCCCGGGACACTGCTGTTTGCAATGACAGGGCGAGAGCCTTGCAGCTCCCACCCTGTCATTGCAAACTGCTTTCCTATTCGGAAGAGAGAGCAGGAAACCTGCTCTCTCTTCCAAATAGCAAAGCAGAGCACTAAGCGCCACGGAGCTGCGTTGCAAAGTGTTGTAAAAAGGGGCGTGGCCTCTGAACACCTCTCTGCAACTCAGCTCCCTTGCGCATACTGGGGGTACCTGGTGGACTAGTTGGCTGCCAGGGGACCTCAGGATTCAAAGGGACTTAATCCCCCAACTTAAAACACACCACGGGGCGCGCTTGCATAGTGGTGAAGGAAGGTGATTTGTGTGCAAACACGCCCTGTGGTGCCTTTTAAGTTGAGGAATTAATTGCTCTTCAATCCAGAGCTCCCTTAGGGGTCAACTAGCCCACCAGGTACCTCCAGTAAGCGCCACGGAGCTGTGTTGTAAAAAGGGGCATGGCCTCTGAACACCTCTCTGCAAGGCAGCTCCCTGGCACATACTGGAGGTACCTGGTGGGCTAGTTGTCCCCCAGGGGACCTCAGGATTCAAGGGGACTTAATCCCGCAACTTAAAATGCTCCACAGGGCGTGTTTGCACACCTTACCTCAGGCCCGCCCCCTTCCTTCACCACTGTACAAATATTCATCTAAAATCAGCCGAACTACGAATTTCGATTTACTCACTTGTTATCAGGAGAGAACCCAGTGCGGCATCTTTTAGCCCAGCACTGATCCTGAAAAGTTATTCTAAGCGTACTTACCAGTAAATTGTATTTCCTTCTATAGGAATCCATTGTGTGGGTTTCAGCAGAAAAGTTTCTAAGTGTTGATTTTTGAAACGTACAAATATTCTTCTAAAATCAGCCGAACTGCGTATTCCGATTTACTCATCTGTTATCCAGAGAGAACCCAGTGCTACATCTTTTAGCCATCACTGTTCCTGAAAAGTAATTCTAAGCGTACTTACAAGTAACTTGTATTTCCTTCCATAGGAATCCATTGTGTGGTTTTCAACAGAAAAGTTTCTAAGTGTCGATTTTTGAAACGTACAAATATTCCTCTAAAATCAGCCGAACTACGAATTCTGATTTACTCACCTGTTATCAGGAGAGATGTCAGTGCTGCATCTTTGAGCCCAGTACTGATCATGAAAAGTAATTCTAACCGTACTTACCAGTTACTTGAATTTCCTTCCCTAGGCTAACATTGACTGGTTTTACTTGGAAATTCTTCGAAGTGTGGAGTTTTTGAACTTTAAAAAATTCCTATAAATCTTCAGAACTATGAATTCCGATTTACTCGCCTGTTATCAGGAGGGACCTCAGTGCTGCTTCTTTGAGCCCAGTACTGATCCTGAAAAGTAATTCTAACCGTACTTACCAGTAACTTGCATTTCCTTCCTTAGGAATCCATTGTGTGGTTTGCACCACAAAAGTTTCTAAGTGTCTATTTTCACAAAGTAAAAATATTCCTTAAAAAGTGCCTTTATGACTTAAAAGCATTCTTTCGACTGTTTACAGGAGACGCACCAGTGCTGGATCCAGGATCCACCACTGAGTAAGAAAAAGTAACGTTAACACTAATTACCTAATAAGTGAATTTCCTCCCATAGGATACCATTGGTGATTCTATGTGAAAAAGTTTCTAAGTGTCAAATTTTAAAATACAATAATATTCCTTAAAAATCACTACCGTAACCAAAACGCTTCTACTCAACTGTTTACAGGAGATGTCCCAGGACTGAATCTAGGATCCAGTCCTGTGGTTAGAAACGTAATCCAAAAAGTAACTAATTGCATTTAACTAGAAACTCACATTTACCTCACTGTTGCATTGTGTTTGAAATTGTGTTGCGCATTACAACAACTGTAACTACTGTACTTAAAAGTCTATTGCCTATTTGCAAAGTATTTAAACTAAAGTAATTCATTTTGAGAAAGTATATTTTGTAATGTAATGTATAATGTAATTATAATGTGATTTAAAAAATAAAATATCTCAAAATAAATTGTTTAAAAAATGTAGTAAATCAGTATAAAAAAATAAAAATAACAATTAATACATTTAAAAATTGTCATTTACAAACCTTTGAAATTCACTGAAAAAACCATAGGTTTCAGACTATATATAGTTAGGAATTAGCATTTAAAAAATCCTATGAAATTCACTGAAAAAAACATATGTTTCAGCCAAGTTATAGTTAGAAACTACCATTTAAAAAACCTTAGAAATTCACTGAAAAAACCATAGGTTTCAGGGGTGTTATAGTTAGCAGGACATTTCATGCATACAAAACCATTGAAATTCCTCCGTTATAGTTAGTTCGACTAACTATTACTCACACACTCGCAATCCACTGCTGATGATGTCACATATTACATCGTTCATGACATGGTCAGTGACATCACTGATGACAGCACTGATGACATCTTAAATGACATCACCAATGACATCACTGATCATCCACGTGACCATCTGATACAACTCAGCATACACTAGTATAACCTATCAACACTCATTCTAAAATATGGAGTACCATATTTGAAACCATTGACACACCAATACAAGTTTCTAAAAACCCACTCAGTGATTCCTACCTCTACACACACACATCTAAACAGTTACCTAAAGATTCACTCATGCGTGCTAACAAAGATCAATAGAACATTAATAAATATATTTATATACCTACATCGACATTACACACCAGCACACATCCTATTCACTTAGGCAGTCAATCTACTCACTTATGCAAACAATTAATCATACTTACATTTACTAAGCTACACGCTTATACAAACACCACTTCATTTATTCATACTGATAGTGACTCATACTTAGTGTGTTATAAAATCACTATTAGAGGTATACAGTTTTCGATGCAGTCACTCATACAATCACTGAGTGTTAAGCATACTTATTTATAAACAACAACTGTCACATACACTGCCTTTTATATTTCAACTTTGTTAGACATGTATCATTGAGAAATATATTTACTCACCACCACACCCATAAAGAAATTCACTCACCCAAACAAGTGTTTCCACGTGCAGTCTTAACTCATATACCTACTAGATCAACTATTTATACATCTTTGGACAGTCACACACCTCCCATCCAACCACACACACATTCACTATCCTATACAAATACTCACTTAATTAATTAATACTACTTACATAGCTACTAACCAACTTATTTAGTAGTTTACACAAGATATAGAGTAAAACATATATTCACACAGTTTAGTCACTATCCCATATATTTAGTGAGACACTGTAAATTAGTCACTAAGACAGTCAATGACAGTGCTACTAAATCCTCCATCCAGACACTTAAACATCCAGTCAGTCTTTAATACAGATTGCTATATATAGAATATATATTTAAATATCGAACCAAACCACATTCACTGGATAATGTCATCAGTGATGTCATCAGTGATGTCATCAGTGATGTCACTGACAATGTCATGAATGATGTAATATGTGACATCATCAGCAGTGGATTGCGGGCGCGCGTGTTATATAACGGAAGAATTTCAATGGTTTTGTACGCATGAAATGTCCTGCTAATTATAACACCCCTGAAACCTATGGTTTTTTCAGTGGAAAAAAAAATATATATATATATATATATATATATATATATATATATATATATATATATATATATATATATATATATATATATATATATATATATATATATATATATATATATATATATATATATATATATATCAAAGCTCAAAGGTTCCCACCTGTTGGAGACGCACTCTGACATCCACTGCAGCAACCTTCATGAGGTAAAAGCCGGATCGGCGGGCGGATCCAGTTTACAGCATGCCTGTCGATTCACGCCGGACGCGTTTCGTGCTCATTGCACTCTTCAGCAGCGCGGCAGTCATCTTGGCATAGAGGCCACACCTCCCACTTAAAAATATGAGCCCTCCAATGGGCGACTCAAATGAGTCTGCGTTGGTTTGTGGGTCTTGTAGTGTGTGCTTCAGTTATGTGCCGCTGTCTGAGATGTTTCAAGCCCACCAATGGGCCTCCACTCGCACATCCGGCTTTTCAATCCTTGAGACCCACAAACCAACGCGGACTCATTCGAGTCGCCCATTAGAGGGCTCATATTTTTAAGTGGGAGGTGTGGCCTCTATGCAGAGTGCAATTAGCACGAAACGCGTCTGGCGTGAATCGACAGGCATGCTGTAAACTGGATCCGCCCGCCGATCCGGTTTTTACCTCATGAAGGTTGCTGCAGTGGATGTCAGAGTGCGTCTCCAACAGGTGGGAACCTTGGAGCTTTGATTGATATATATACATATATATATATATATATATATATATATATATATATATATATATATATATATATATATATATATGGTTGACACACCCAATCCAATACGCCTCGAACTCCACATCCAACGGAGCACACCGAGGGAAAAGAGAGAGGAGCCGACCTAAAGTGCAGTGAGCAATTTATTCTTTATTCGTGGAAGCTCGCCCTGCCAGCATAACGTTTCGGCCTTCACAGAGGCCTTGGTCACATGACGCCACAATGGGAGAGGGGACTATTTAAAGTGCCAGTGCAAATAGGAAATGGGTTAACATTGGATCACAGCACCCAGAGGTAATGGACATGAAAAGTGGACACAATGCTTGCGTAAATGCAAAATGACATATTGCTAGGGCGCTTTTTTTAACCACCAACGTTAATGGAAATGTTGAAAAACATGTAAACAATGCGCTAGAATATAATGAGTAACAGCAATAGTTTTTAGATTCCTGGTACCAGTGACAATGAAATAAAGGGGGATTTTTTCCTTTCATCATTAAAAACACCATATGTATTACATAGATAAAACAAGGCTCGTTATTATATACATATAAAAACGTCTTCTCAAATGTAAAAACATATATGGTTAAGATCATAAAGTGCTAGTGCAAAGGCAGGAATCCTACTCATAGCAGCATTGAATATCACTACGTCTAATCAGTACCTAGACATAGAAAAAATGGCGTTGTGAAAAATTCATGTCCAACATGTCTAACCTTGTAGTGCCTGAAAATATTGCCCAAGTGGGCTATAATTATTCATTTGTGAATCTATGTTGAAAACCCATAAAGTGCAAGATGAAAGTGAACAGTGCAATGGTGTACAAACATAAAATAGTCAACTACCAAGTGATGACTAACTGTTTTTTTCAGAAATGACTCGTGACGAGATGTCAGAATACATACAACGAGGTTATATATATATATTCTGGGAAGTGTAGTCCCACATATGAATGCTGAAACCTACAAAGAACTTTTACAGCAAAGGACACCTATATGATTTACCATTTGGGGGTTACTGTGAACCTGAATGAAGAAATGGTACTCACCTTTGCAGTTTCAGGGTAAAATGACAACTAAAACATTATAAATGTATGAAGAGAGAACTGTCCCCTTTAATTCTGGAAGTATTAGGACTTGGTCCCTTCTCAGTGTCTAAGAAGTTACGTTGTATAAGACTCTCAACGAACCCACTGATGCAGCTAATGGCATTTGATGAAGAGTTGTGATACTCGAAACGCGTTATGCCTTACTCTTTTAAATAAAGCATTTTGACAAGTATTGCTTGTGTGGCCTGGAGTACGTCGCGATTGCAGCGTGTTTCCGTGATGATATATATATATATATATATATATATATATATATAAAAGCAAAATGCGCACACGCTTTGAAGAGGGCTCACCGCAGCCTCCGACCATCCGGCTTTTTGTGGCTCCCAAACAAAGAATGACAGACTCCCTCTTTTGATTGACTGAATGTCCGACGCGTTTCGGGGGCCAAAACCCGCCCCTTATTCATGGACTGCAAAGGAATACACCATGCTCAGCTCGCGCTTCTTAAATGCATTTTATTCAAGAAGAGGGCGTCGTCCGCCCTGAGTGGGTGGAGTTACGACACCAGGACTCCTGGAGCTTGTAGTCTCTGGAGTTAGTAGTCCTGCGAGTTGAGTGAGTCTTTTGGAACTTGAGGAGGTGGCGTCTCCTTGCACATATTAATGTCTATTTGTATCCTTGAGTAGGAGATGAGGGCAGGCTGTATTCTTCGCTATTTTACATCTGGATGCTGTGCTGACAGGCGATGGCAGTTTTCATCGTCACAGTCCTCAGGTACATGGATACTAGTTCCCATACTGAGGCGGAGCTCCTCTCCCCGACCCTGGCAGGCCGTGTGTAAATTGAAAAGCAAAATGCGCAAGCGCTTTGAAGAGGGCTCACCGCAGCCTCCGACCATCCGGCTTTTTGTGGCTCCAAAACAAAGAATGACAGACTCCCTCTTTTGATTGACTGAATGTCCGTCGCGTTTTGGGGCCAAAACCCGCCCCTTATTCATGGACGGCAAAGGAATACACCATGCTCAGCTCGCGCTTCTTAAATGCATTTTATTCAAGAAGAGGGCGTCGTCCGCCCTGAGTGGGTGGAGTTACGACACCAGGACTCCTGGAGCTTGTAGTCTCTGGAGTTAGTAGTCCTGCGAGTTGAGTGAGTCTTTTGGAACTTGAGTAGGTGGCGTCTCCTTGCACATATTAATGTCTATTTGTATCCTTGAGTAGGAGATGAGGGCAGGCTGTATTCTTCGCTATTTTACATCTGGATGCTGTGCTGACAGGCGATGGCAGTTTTCATCGTCACAGTCCTCAGGTACATGGATACTAGTTCCCATACTGAGGCGGAGCTCCTCTCCCCGACCCTGGCAGGCCGTGTGTAAATTGAAAAGCAAAATGCGCAAGCGCTTTGAAGAGGGCTCACCGCAGCCTCCGACCATCCGGCTTTTTGTGGCTCCCAAACAAAGAATGACAGACTCCCTCTTTTGATTGACTGAATGTCCGACGCGTTTCGGGGGCCAAAACCCGCCCCTTATTCATGGACTGCAAAGGAATACACCATGCTCAGCTCGCGCTTCTTAAATGCATTTTATTCAAGAAGAGGGCGTCGTCCGCCCTGAGTGGGTGGATTTACGACACCAGGAATCCTGGAGCTTGTAGTCTCTGGAGTTAGTAGTCCTGCGAGTTGAGTGAGTCTTTTGGAACTTGAGTAGGTGGCGTCTCCTTGCACATATTAATGTCTATTTGTATCCTTGAGTAGGAGATGAGGGCAGGCTGTATTCTTCGCTATTTTACATCTGGATGCTGTGCTGACAGGAGATGGCAGTTTTCATCGTCACAGTCCTCAGGTACATGGATACTAGTTCCCATACTGAGGCGGAGCTCCTCTCCCCGACCCTGGGAGGCCGTGTGTAAATTGAAAAGCAAAATGCGCAAGCGCTTTGAAGAGGGCTCACCGCAGCCTCCGACCATCTGGCTTTTTATGGCTCCCAAACAAAGAATGACAGACTCCCTCTTTTGATTGACTGAATGTCCGACGTGTTTCGGGGGCCAAAACCCGCCCCTTATTCATGGACTGCAAAGGAATACACCATGCTCAGCTCGCGCTTCCTAAATGCATTTTATTCAAGAAGAGGGCGTCGTCCGCCCTGAGTGGGTGGAGTTACGACACCAGGACTCCTGGAGCTTGTAGTCTCTGGAGTTAGTAGTCCTGCGAGTTGAGTGAGTCTTTTGGAACTTGAGTAGGTGGCGTCTCCTTGCACATATTAATGTCTATTTGTATCCTTGAGTAGGAGATGAGGGCAGGCTGTATTCTTCGCTATTTTACATCTGGATGCTGTGCTGACAGGCGATGGCAGTTTTCATCGTCACAGTCCTCAGGTACATGGATACTAGTTCCCATACTGAGGCGGAGCTCCTCTCCCCGACCCTGGCAGGCCGTGTGTAAATTGAAAAGCAAAATGCGCAAGCGCTTTGAAGAGGGCTCACCGCAGCCTCCGATCATCCGGCTTTTTGTGGCTCCCAAACAAAGAATGACAGACTCCCTCTTTTGATTGACTGAATGTCCGACGCGTTTCGGTGGCCAAAACCCACCCCTTATTCATGGACTGCAAAGGAATACACCATGCTCAGCTCGCGCTTCTTAAATGCATTTTATTCAAGAAGAGGGCGTTGTCCGCCCTGAGTGGGTGGAGTTACGACACCAGGACTCCTGGAGCTTGTAGTCTCTGGAGTTAGTAGTCCTGCGAGTTGAGTGAGTCTTTTGGAACTTGAGTAGGTGGCGTCTCCTTGCACATATTAATGTCTATTTGTATCCTTGAGTAGGAGATGAGGGCAGGCTGTATTCTTCGCTATTTTACATCTGGATGCTGTGCTGACAGGCGATGGCAGTTTTCATCGTCACAGTCCTCAGGTACATGGATACTAGTTCCCATACTGAGGCGGAGCTCCTCTCCCCGACCCTGGCAGGCCGGGTGTAAATTGAAAAGCAAAATGCGCAAGCGCTTTGAAGAGGGCTCACCGCAGCCTCCGACCATCCGGCTTTTTGTGGCTCCCAAACAAAGAATGACAGACTCCCTCTTTTGATTGACTGAATGTCCGACGCGTTTCGGGGGCCAAAACCCGCCCCTTATTCATGGACTGCAAAGGAATACACCATGCTCAGCTCGCGCTTCTTAAATGCATTTTATTCAAGAAGAGGGCGTCGTCCGCCCTGAGTGGGTGGAGTTACGACACCAGGACTCCTGGAGCTTGTAGTCTCTGGAGTTAGTAGTCCTGCGAGTTGAGTGAGTCTTTTGGAACTTGAGTAGGTGGCGTCTCCTTGCACATATTAATGTCTATTTGTATCCTTGAGTAGGAGATGAGGGCAGGCTGTATTCTTCGCTATTTTACATCTGGATGCTGTGCTGACAGGCGATGGCAGTTTTCATTGTCACAGTCCTCAGGTACATGGATACTAGTTCCCATACTGAGGCGGAGCTCCTCTCCCCGACCCTGGCAGGCCGTGTGTAAATTGAAAAGCAAAATGCGCAAGCGCTTTGAAGAGGGCTCACCGCAGCCTCCGACCATCCGGCTTTTTGTGGCTCCCAAACAAAGAATGACAGACGCCCTCTTTTGATTGACTGAATGTCCGACACGTTTCGGGGGCCAAAACCCGCCCCTTATTCATGGACTGCAAAGGAATACACCATGCTCAGCTCGCGCTTCTTAAATGCATTTTATTCAAGAAGAGGGCGTCGTCCGCCCTGAGTGGGTGGAGTTACGACACCAGGACTCCTGGAGCTTGTAGTCTCTGGAGTTAGTAGTCCTGCGAGTTGAGTGAGTCTTTTGGAACTTGAGTAGGTGGCGTCTCCTTGCACATATTAATGTCTATTTGTATCCTTGAGTAGGAGATGAGGGCAGGCTGTATTCTTCGCTATTTTACATCTGGATGCTGTGCTGACAGGCAATGGCAGTTTTCATCGTCACAGTCCTCAGGTACATGGATACTAGTTCCCATACTGAGGCGGAGCTCCTCTCCCCGACCCTGGCAGGCCGTGTGTAAATTGAAAAGCAAAATGCGCAAGCGCTTTGAAGAGGGCTCACCGCAGCCTCCGACCATCCGGCTTTTTGTGGCTCCCAAACAAAGAATGACAGACTCCCTCTTTTGATTGACTGAATGTCCGACGCGTTTCGGGGGCCAAAACCCGCCCCTTATTCATGGACTGCAAAGGAATACACCATGCTCAGCTCGCGCTTCTTAAATGCATTTTATTCAAGAAGAGGGCGTCGTCCGCCCTGAGTGGGTGGATTTACGACACCAGGAATCCTGGAGCTTGTAGTCTCTGGAGTTAGTAGTCCTGCGAGTTGAGTGAGTCTTTTGGAACTTGAGTAGGTGGCGTCTCCTTGCACATATTAATGTCTATTTGTATCCTTGAGTAGGAGATGAGGGCAGGCTGTATTCTTCGCTATTTTACATCTGGATGCTGTGCTGACAGGAGATGGCAGTTTTCATCGTCACAG
This sequence comes from Lissotriton vulgaris, assembly GCF_964263255.1. Classification (NCBI taxonomy): domain Eukaryota; kingdom Metazoa; phylum Chordata; class Amphibia; order Caudata; family Salamandridae; genus Lissotriton; species Lissotriton vulgaris. The sequence goes on from NW_028244937.1 coordinate 26,054, forward strand.
TCCTCAGGTACATGGATACTAGTTCCCATACTGAGGCGGAGCTCCTCTTCCCGACCCTGGGAGGCCGTGTGTAAATTGAAAAGCAAAATGCGCAAGCGCTTTGAAGAGGGCTCACCGCAGCCTCCGACCATCCGGCTTTTTGTGGCTCCCAAACAAAGAATGACAGACTCCCTCTTTTGATTGACTGAATGTCCGACGCGTTTCGGGGGCCAAAACCCGCCCCTTATTCATGGACTGCAAAGGAATACACCCTGCTCAACTCGCGCTTCTTAAATGCATTTTATTCAAGAAGAGGGCGTCGTCCGCCCCTGAGTGGGTGGAGTTACAACACCAGGACTCCTGGAGCTTGTAGTCTCTGGAGTTAGTAGTCCTGCGAGTTGAGTGAGTCTTTTGGAAGTTGAGTAGGTGGCGTCTCCTTGCACATATTAATGTCTATTTGTATCCTTGAGTAGGAGATGAGGGCAGGCTGTATTCTTCGCTATTTTACATCTGGATGCTGTGCTGACAGGCGATGGCAGTTTTCATCGTCACAGTCCTCAGGTACATGGATACTAGTTCCCATACTGAGGCGGAGCTCCTCTCCCCGACCCTGGCAGGCCGTGTGTAAATTGAAAAGCAAAATGCGCAAGCGCTTTGAAGAGGGCTCACCGCAGCCTCCGATCATCCGGCTTTTTGTGGCTCCCAAACAAAGAATGACAGACTCCCTCTTTTGATTGACTGAATGTCCGACGCGTTTCGGGGGCCAAAACCCGCCCCTTATTCATGGACTGCAAAGGAATACACCATGCTCAGCTCGCGCTTCTTAAATGCATTTTATTCAAGAAGAGGGCGTCGTCCGCCCTGAGTGGGTGGAGTTACGACACCAGGACTCCTGGAGCTTGTAGTCTCTGGAGTTAGTAGTCCTGCGAGTTGAGTGAGTCTTTTGGAACTTGAGTAGGTGGCGTCTCCTTGCACATATTAATGTCTATTTGTATCCTTGAGTAGGAGATGAGGGCAGGCTGTATTCTTCGCTATTTTACATCTGGATGCTGTGCTGACAGGCGATGGCAGTTTTCATCGTCACAGTCCTCAGGTACATGGATACTAGTTCCCATACTGAGGCGGAGCTCCTCTCCCCGACCCTGGCAGGCCGTGTGTAAATTGAAAAGCAAAATGCGCAAGCGCTTTGAAGAGGGCTCACCGCAGCCTCCGACCATCCGGCTTTTTGTGGCTCCCAAACAAAGAATGACAGACTCCCTCTTTTGATTGACTGAATGTCCGACGCGTTTCGGGGGCCAAAACCCGCCCCTTATTCATGGACTGCAAAGGAATACACCATGCTCAGCTCGCGCTTCTTAAATGCATTTTATTCAAGAAGAGGGCGTCGTCCGCCCTGAGTGGGTGGATTTACGACACCAGGAATCCTGGAGCTTGTAGTCTCTGGAGTTAGTAGTCCTGCGAGTTGAGTGAGTCTTTTGGAACTTGAGTAGGTGGCGTCTCCTTGCACATATTAATGTCTATTTGTATCCTTGAGTAGGAGATGAGGGCAGGCTGTATTCTTCGCTATTTTACATCTGGATGCTGTGCTGACAGGAGATGGCAGTTTTCATCGTCACAGTCCTCAGGTACATGGATACTAGTTCCCATACTGAGGCGGAGCTCCTCTCCCCGACCCTGGGAGGCCGTGTGTAAATTGAAAAGCAAAATGCGCAAGCGCTTTGAAGAGGGCTCACCGCAGCCTCCGACCATCTGGCTTTTTATGGCTCCCAAACAAAGAATGACAGACTCCCTCTTTTGATTGACTGAATGTCCGACGTGTTTCGGGGGCCAAAACCCGCCCCTTATTCATGGACTGCAAAGGAATACACCATGCTCAGCTCGCGCTTCCTAAATGCATTTTATTCAAGAAGAGGGCGTCGTCCGCCCTGAGTGGGTGGAGTTACGACACCAGGACTCCTGGAGCTTGTAGTCTCTGGAGTTAGTAGTCCTGCGAGTTGAGTGAGTCTTTTGGAACTTGAGTAGGTGGCGTCTCCTTGCACATAATAATGTCTATTTGTATCCTTGAGTAGGAGATGAGGGCAGGCTGTATTCTTCGCTATTTTACATCTGGATGCTGTGCTGACAGGCGATGGCAGTTTTGATCGTCACAGTCCTCAGGTACATGGATACTAGTTCCCATACTGAGGCGGAGCTCCTCTCCCCGACCCTGGCAGGCCGTGTGTAAATTGAAAAGCAAAATGCGCAAGCGCTTTGAAGAGGGCTCACCGCAGCCTCCGATCATCCGGCTTTTTGTGGCTCCCAAACAAAGAATGACAGACTCCCTCTTTTGATTGACTGAATGTCCGACGCGTTTCGGGGGCCAAAACCCGCCCCTTATTCATGGACTGCAAAGGAATACACCATGCTCAGCTCGCGCTTCTTAAATGCATTTTATTCAAGAAGAGGGCGTTGTCCGCCCTGAGTGGGTGGAGTTACGACACCAGGACTCCTGGAGCTTGTAGTCTCTGGAGTTAGTAGTCCTGCGAGTTGAGTGAGTCTTTTGGAACTTGAGTAGGTGGCGTCTCCTTGCACATATTAATGTCTATTTGTATCCTTGAGTAGGAGATGAGGGCAGGCTGTATTCTTCGCTATTTTACATCTGGATGCTGTGCTGACAGGCGATGGCAGTTTTCATTGTCACAGTCCTCAGGTACATGGATACTAGTTCCCATACTGAGGCGGAGCTCCTCTCCCCGACCCTGGCAGGCCGGGTGTAAATTGAAAAGCAAAATGCGCAAGCGCTTTGAAGAGGGCTCACCGCAGCCTCCGACCATCCGGCTTTTTGTGGCTCCCAAACAAAGAATGACAGACTCCCTCTTTTGATTGACTGAATGTCCGACGCGTTTCGGGGGCCAAAACCCGCCCCTTATTCATGGACTGCAAAGGAATACACCATGCTCAGCTCGCGCTTCTTAAATGCATTTTATTCAAGAAGAGGGCGTCGTCCGCCCTGAGTGGGTGGAGTTACGACACCAGGACTCCTGGAGCTTGTAGTCTCTGGAGTTAGTAGTCCTGCGAGTTGAGTGAGTCTTTTGGAACTTGAGTAGGTGGCGTCTCCTTGCACATATTAATGTCTATTTGTATCCTTGAGTAGGAGATGAGGGCAGGCTGTATTCTTCGCTATTTTACATCTGGATGCTGTGCTGACAGGCGATGGCAGTTTTCATTGTCACAGTCCTCAGGTACATGGATACTAGTTCCCATACTGAGGCGGAGCTCCTCTCCCCGACCCTGGCAGGCCGTGTGTAAATTGAAAAGCAAAATGCGCAAGCGCTTTGAAGAGGGCTCACCGCAGCCTCCGACCATCCGGCTTTTTGTGGCTCCCAAACAAAGAATGACAGACGCCCTCTTTTGATTGACTGAATGTCCGACGCGTTTCGGGGGCCAAAACCCGCCCCTTATTCATGGACTGCAAAGGAATACACCATGCTCAGCTCGCGCTTCTTAAATGCATTTTATTCAAGAAGAGGGCGTCGTCCGCCCTGAGTGGGTGGAGTTACGACACCAGGACTCCTGGAGCTTGTAGTCTCTGGAGTTAGTAGTCCTGCGAGTTGAGTGAGTCTTTTGGAACTTGAGTAGGTGGCGTCTCCTTGCACATATTAATGTCTATTTGTATCCTTGAGTAGGAGATGAGGGCAGGCTGTATTCTTCGCTATTTTACATCTGGATGCTGTGCTGACAGGCAATGGCAGTTTTCATCGTCACAGTCCTCAGGTACATGGATACTAGTTCCCATACTGAGGCGGAGCTCCTCTCCCCGACCCTGGCAGGCCGTGTGTAAATTGAAAAGCAAAATGCGCAAGCGCTTTGAAGAGGGCTCACCGCAGCCTCCGACCATCCGGCTTTTTGTGGCTCCCAAACAAAGAATGACAGACTCCCTCTTTTGATTGACTGAATGTCCGACGCGTTTCGGGGGCCAAAACCCGCCCCTTATTCATGGACTGCAAAGGAATACACCATGCTCAGCTCGCGCTTCTTAAATGCATTTTATTCAAGAAGAGGGCGTCGTCCGCCCTGAGTGGGTGGATTTACGACACCAGGAATCCTGGAGCTTGTAGTCTCTGGAGTTAGTAGTCCTGCGAGTTGAGTGAGTCTTTTGGAACTTGAGTAGGTGGCGTCTCCTTGCACATATTAATGTCTATTTGTATCCTTGAGTAGGAGATGAGGGCAGGCTGTATTCTTCGCTATTTTACATCTGGATGCTGTGCTGACAGGAGATGGCAGTTTTCATCGTCACAGTCCTCAGGTACATGGATACTAGTTCCCATACTGAGGCGGAGCTCCTCTTCCCGACCCTGGGAGGCCGTGTGTAAATTGAAAAGCAAAATGCGCAAGCGCTTTGAAGAGGGCTCACCGCAGCCTCCGACCATCCGGCTTTTTGTGGCTCCCAAACAAAGAATGACAGACTCCCTCTTTTGATTGACTGAATGTCCGACGCGTTTCGGGGGCCAAAACCCGCCCCTTATTCATGGACTGCAAAGGAATACACCCTGCTCAACTCGCGCTTCTTAAATGCATTTTATTCAAGAAGAGGGCGTCGTCCGCCCCTGAGTGGGTGGAGTTACAACACCAGGACTCCTGGAGCTTGTAGTCTCTGGAGTTAGTAGTCCTGCGAGTTGAGTGAGTCTTTTGGAAGTTGAGTAGGTGGCGTCTCCTTGCACATATTAATGTCTATTTGTATCCTTGAGTAGGAGATGAGGGCAGGCTGTATTCTTCGCTATTTTACATCTGGATGCTGTGCTGACAGGCGATGGCAGTTTTCATCGTCACAGTCCTCAGGTACATGGATTCTAGTTCCCATACTGAGGCGGAGCTCCTCTCCCCGACCCTGGCAGGCCGTGTGTAAATTGAAAAGCAAAATGCGCAAGCGCTTTGAAGAGGGCTCACCGCAGCCTCCGACCATCCGGCTTTTTGTGGCTCCCAAAGAAAGAATGACAGACTCCCTCTTTTGATTGACTGAATGTCCGACGCGTTTCGGGGGCCAAAACCCGCCCCTTATTCATGGACTGCAAAGGAATACACCATGCTCAGCTCGCGCTTCTTAAATGCATTTTATTCAAGAAGAGGGCGTCGTCCGCCCTGAGTGGGTGGAGTTACGACACCAGGACTCCTGGAGCTTGTAGTCTCTGGAGTTAGTAGTCCTGCGAGTTGAGTGAGTCTTTTGGAACTTGAGTAGGTGGCGTCTCCTTGCACATATTAATGTCTATTTGTATCCTTGAGTAGGAGATGAGGGCAGGCTGTATTCTTCGCTATTTTACATCTGGATGCTGTGCTGACAGGCGATGGCAGTTTTCATCGTCACAGTCCTCAGGTACATGGATACTAGTTCCCATACTGAGGCGGAGCTCCTCTCCCCGACCCTGGCAGGCCGTGTGTAAATTGAAAAGCAAAATGCGCAAGCGCTTTGAAGAGGGCTCACCGCAGCCTCCGACCATCCGGCTTTTTGTGGCTCCCAAACAAAGAATGACAGACTCCCTCTTTTGATTGACTGAATGTCCGACGCGTTTCGGGGGCCAAAACCCGCCCCTTATTCATGGACTGCAAAGGAATACACCATGCTCAGCTCGCGCTTCTTAAATGCATTTTATTCAAGAAGAGGGCGTCGTCCGCCCTGAGTGGGTGGAGTTACGACACCAGGACTCCTGGAGCTTGTAGTCTCTGGAGTTAGTAGTCCTGCGAGTTGAGTGAGTCTTTTGGAACTTGAGTAGGTGGCGTCTCCTTGCACATATTAATGTCTATTTGTATCCTTGAGTAGGAGATGAGGGCAGGCTGTATTCTTCGCTATTTTACATCTGGATGCTGTGCTGACAGGCGATGGCAGTTTTCATCGTCACAGTCCTCAGGTACATGGATACTAGTTCCCATACTGAGGCGGAGCTCCTCTCCCCGACCCTGGCAGGCCGTGTGTAAATTGAAAAGCAAAATGCGCAAGCGCTTTGAAGAGGGCTCACCGCAGCCTCCGACCATCCGGCTTTTTGTGGCTATCAAACAAAGAATGACAGACTCCCTCTTTTGATTGACTGAATGTCCGACGCGTTTCGGGGGCCAAAACCCGCCCCTTATTCATGGACTGCAAAGGAATACACCATGCTCAGCTCGCGCTTCTTAAATGCATTTTATTCAAGAAGAGGGCGTCGTCCGCCCTGAGTGGGTGGATTTACGACACCAGGAATCCTGGAGCTTGTAGTCTCTGGAGTTAGTAGTCCTGCGAGTTGAGTGAGTCTTTTGGAACTTGAGTAGGTGGCGTCTCCTTGCACATATTAATGTCTATTTGTATCCTTGAGTAGGAGATGAGGGCAGGCTGTATTCTTCGCTATTTTACATCTGGATGCTGTGCTGACAGGAGATGGCAGTTTTCATCGTCACAGTCCTCAGGTACATGGATACTAGTTCCCATACTGAGGCGGAGCTCCTCTCCCCGACCCTGGGAGGCCGTGTGTAAATTGAAAAGCAAAATGCGCAAGCGCTTTGAAGAGGGCTCACCGCAGCCTCCGACCATCTGGCTTTTTATGGCTCCCAAACAAAGAATGACAGACTCCCTCTTTTGATTGACTGAATGTCCGACGCGTTTCGGGGGCCAAAACCCGCCCCTTATTCATGGACTGCAAAGGAATACACCATGCTCAACTCGCGCTTCTTAAATGCATTTTATTCAAGAAGAGGGCGTCGTCCGCCCTGAGTGGGTGGAGTTACAACACCAGGACTCCTGGAGCTTGTAGTCTCTGGAGTTAGTAGTCCTGCGAGTTGAGTGAGTCTTTTGGAAGTTGAGTAGGTGGCGTCTCCTTGCACATATTAATGTCTATTTGTATCCTTGAGTAGGAGATGAGGGCAGGCTGTATTATTCGCTATTTTACATCTGGATGCTGTGCTGACAGGCGATGGCAGTTTTCATCGTCACAGTCCTCAGGTACATGGATTCTAGTTCCCATACTGAGGCGGAGCTCCTCTCCCCGACCCTGGCAGGCCGTGTGTAAATTGAAAAGCAAAATGCGCAAGCGCTTTGAAGAGGGCTCACCGCAGGCTCCGACCATCCGGCTTTTTGTGGCTCCCAAACAAAGAATGACAGACTCCCTCTTTTGATTGACTGAATGTCCGACGCGTTTCGGGGGCCAAAACCCGCCCCTTATTCATGGACTGCAAAGGAATACACCATGCTCAGCTCGCGCTTCCTAAATGCATTTTATTCAAGAAGAGGGCGTCGTCCGCCCTGAGTGGGTGGAGTTACGACACCAGGACTCCTGGAGCTTGTAGTCTCTGGAGTTAGTAGTCCTGCGAGTTGAGTGAGTCTTTTGGAACTTGAGTAGGTGGCGTCTCCTTGCACATATTAATGTCTATTTGTATCCTTGAGTAGGAGATGAGGGCAGGCTGTATTCTTCGCTATTTTACATCTGGATGCTGTGCTGACAGGCGATGGCAGTTTTCATCGTCACAGTCCTCAGGTACATGGATACTAGTTCCCATACTGAGGCGGAGCTCCTCTCCCCGACCCTGGCAGGCCGTGTGTAAATTGAAAAGCAAAATGCGCAAGCGCTTTGAAGAGGGCTCACCGCAGCCTCCGACCATCCGGCTTTTTGTGGCTCCCAAACAAAGAATGACAGACTCCCTCTTTTGATTGACTGAATGTCCGACGCGTTTCGGGGGCCAAAACCCGCCCCTTATTCATGGACTGCAAAGGAATACACCATGCTCAGCTCGCGCTTCTTAAATGCATTTTATTCAAGAAGAGGGCGTCGTCCGCCCTGAGTGGGTGGATTTACGACACCAGGAATCCTGGAGCTTGTAGTCTCTGGAGTTAGTAGTCCTGCGAGTTGAGTGAGTCTTTTGGAACTTGAGTAGGTGGCGTCTCCTTGCACATATTAATGTCTATTTGTATCCTTGAGTAGGAGATGAGGGCAGGCTGTATTCTTCGCTATTTTACATCTGGATGCTGTGCTGACAGGAGATGGCAGTTTTCATCGTCACAGTCCTCAGGTACATGGATACTAGTTCCCATACTGAGGCGGAGCTCCTCTTCCCGACCCTGGGAGGCCGTGTGTAAATTGAAAAGCAAAATGCGCAAGCGCTTTGAAGAGGGCTCACCGCAGCCTCCGACCATCCGGCTTTTTGTGGCTCCCAAACAAAGAATGACAGACTCCCTCTTTTGATTGACTGAATGTCCGACGCGTTTCGGGGGCCAAAACCCGCCCCTTATTCATGGACTGCAAAGGAATACACCCTGCTCAACTCGCGCTTCTTAAATGCATTTTATTCAAGAAGAGGGCGTCGTCCGCCCCTGAGTGGGTGGAGTTACAACACCAGGACTCCTGGAGCTTGTAGTCTCTGGAGTTAGTAGTCCTGCGAGTTGAGTGAGTCTTTTGGAAGTTGAGTAGGTGGCGTCTCCTTGCACATATTAATGTCTATTTGTATCCTTGAGTAGGAGATGAGGGCAGGCTGTATTCTTCGCTATTTTACATCTGGATGCTGTGCTGACAGGCGATGGCAGTTTTCATCGTCACAGTCCTCAGGTACATGGATACTAGTTCCCATACTGAGGCGGAGCTCCTCTCCCCGACCCTGGCAGGCCGTGTGTAAATTGAAAAGCAAAATGCGCAAGCGCTTTGAAGAGGGCTCACCGCAGCCTCCGATCATCCGGCTTTTTGTGGCTCCCAAACAAAGAATGACAGACTCCCTCTTTTGATTGACTGAATGTCCGACGCGTTTCGGGGGCCAAAACCCGCCCCTTATTCATGGACTGCAAAGGAATACACCATGCTCAGCTCGCGCTTCTTAAATGCATTTTATTCAAGAAGAGGGCGTCGTCCGCCCTGAGTGGGTGGAGTTACGACACCAGGACTCCTGGAGCTTGTAGTCTCTGGAGTTAGTAGTCCTGCGAGTTGAGTGAGTCTTTTGGAACTTGAGTAGGTGGCGTCTCCTTGCACATATTAATGTCTATTTGTATCCTTGAGTAGGAGATGAGGGCAGGCTGTATTCTTCGCTATTTTACATCTGGATGCTGTGCTGACAGGCGATGGCAGTTTTCATCGTCACAGTCCTCAGGTACATGGATACTAGTTCCCATACTGAGGCGGAGCTCCTCTCCCCGACCCTGGCAGGCCGTGTGTAAATTGAAAAGCAAAATGCGCAAGCGCTTTGAAGAGGGCTCACCGCAGCCTCCGACCATCCGGCTTTTTGTGGCTCCCAAACAAAGAATGACAGACTCCCTCTTTTGATTGACTGAATGTCCGACGCGTTTCGGGGGCCAAAACCCGCCCCTTATTCATGGACTGCAAAGGAATACACCATGCTCAGCTCGCGCTTCTTAAATGCATTTTATTCAAGAAGAGGGCGTCGTCCGCCCTGAGTGGGTGGATTTACGACACCAGGAATCCTGGAGCTTGTAGTCTCTGGAGTTAGTAGTCCTGCGAGTTGAGTGAGTCTTTTGGAACTTGAGTAGGTGGCGTCTCCTTGCACATATTAATGTCTATTTGTATCCTTGAGTAGGAGATGAGGGCAGGCTGTATTCTTCGCTATTTTACATCTGGATGCTGTGCTGACAGGAGATGGCAGTTTTCATCGTCACAGTCCTCAGGTACATGGATACTAGTTCCCATACTGAGGCGGAGCTCCTCTCCCCGACCCTGGGAGGCCGTGTGTAAATTGAAAAGCAAAATGCGCAAGCGCTTTGAAGAGGGCTCACCGCAGCCTCCGACCATCTGGCTTTTTATGGCTCCCAAACAAAGAATGACAGACTCCCTCTTTTGATTGACTGAATGTCCGACGTGTTTCGGGGGCCAAAACCCGCCCCTTATTCATGGACTGCAAAGGAATACACCATGCTCAGCTCGCGCTTCCTAAATGCATTTTATTCAAGAAGAGGGCGTCGTCCGCCCTGAGTGGGTGGAGTTACGACACCAGGACTCCTGGAGCTTGTAGTCTCTGGAGTTAGTAGTCCTGCGAGTTGAGTGAGTCTTTTGGAACTTGAGTAGGTGGCGTCTCCTTGCACATATTAATGTCTATTTGTATCCTTGAGTAGGAGATGAGGGCAGGCTGTATTCTTCGCTATTTTACATCTGGATGCTGTGCTGACAGGCGATGGCAGTTTTGATCGTCACAGTCCTCAGGTACATGGATACTAGTTCCCATACTGAGGCGGAGCTCCTCTCCCCGACCCTGGCAGGCCGTGTGTAAATTGAAAAGCAAAATGCGCAAGCGCTTTGAAGAGGGCTCACCGCAGCCTCCGATCATCCGGCTTTTTGTGGCTCCCAAACAAAGAATGACAGACTCCCTCTTTTGATTGACTGAATGTCCGACGCGTTTCGGGGGCCAAAACCCGCCCCTTATTCATGGACTGCAAAGGAATACACCATGCTCAGCTCGCGCTTCTTAAATGCATTTTATTCAAGAAGAGGGCGTTGTCCGCCCTGAGTGGGTGGAGTTACGACACCAGGACTCCTGGAGCTTGTAGTCTCTGGAGTTAGTAGTCCTGCGAGTTGAGTGAGTCTTTTGGAACTTGAGTAGGTGGCGTCTCCTTGCACATATTAATGTCTATTTGTATCCTTGAGTAGGAGATGAGGGCAGGCTGTATTCTTCGCTATTTTACATCTGGATGCTGTGCTGACAGGCGATGGCAGTTTTCATTGTCACAGTCCTCAGGTACATGGATACTAGTTCCCATACTGAGGCGGAGCTCCTCTCCCCGACCCTGGCAGGCCGGGTGTAAATTGAAAAGCAAAATGCGCAAGCGCTTTGAAGAGGGCTCACCGCAGCCTCCGACCATCCGGCTTTTTGTGGCTCCCAAACAAAGAATGACAGACTCCCTCTTTTGATTGACTGAATGTCCGACGCGTTTCGGGGGCCAAAACCCGCCCCTTATTCATGGACTGCAAAGGAATACACCATGCTCAGCTCGCGCTTCTTAAATGCATTTTATTCAAGAAGAGGGCGTCGTCCGCCCTGAGTGGGTGGAGTTACGACACCAGGACTCCTGGAGCTTGTAGTCTCTGGAGTTAGTAGTCCTGCGAGTTGAGTGAGTCTTTTGGAACTTGAGTAGGTGGCGTCTCCTTGCACATATTAATGTCTATTTGTATCCTTGAGTAGGAGATGAGGGCAGGCTGTATTCTTCGCTATTTTACATCTGGATGCTGTGCTGACAGGCGATGGCAGTTTTCATTGTCACAGTCCTCAGGTACATGGATACTAGTTCCCATACTGAGGCGGAGCTCCTCTCCCCGACCCTGGCAGGCCGTGTGTAAATTGAAAAGCAAAATGCGCAAGCGCTTTGAAGAGGGCTCACCGCAGCCTCCGACCATCCGGCTTTTTGTGGCTCCCAAACAAAGAATGACAGACGCCCTCTTTTGATTGACTGAATGTCCGACGCGTTTCGGGGGCCAAAACCCGCCCCTTATTCATGGACTGCAAAGGAATACACCATGCTCAGCTCGCGCTTCTTAAATGCATTTTATTCAAGAAGAGGGCGTCGTCCGCCCTGAGTGGGTGGAGTTACGACACCAGGACTCCTGGAGCTTGTAGTCTCTGGAGTTAGTAGTCCTGCGAGTTGAGTGAGTCTTTTGGAACTTGAGTAGGTGGCGTCTCCTTGCACATATTAATGTCTATTTGTATCCTTGAGTAGGAGATGAGGGCAGGCTGTATTCTTCGCTATTTTACATCTGGATGCTGTGCTGACAGGCAATGGCAGTTTTCATCGTCACAGTCCTCAGGTACATGGATACTAGTTCCCATACTGAGGCGGAGCTCCTCTCCCCGACCCTGGCAGGCCGTGTGTAAATTGAAAAGCAAAATGCGCAAGCGCTTTGAAGAGGGCTCACCGCAGCCTCCGACCATCCGGCTTTTTGTGGCTCCCAAACAAAGAATGACAGACTCCCTCTTTTGATTGACTGAATGTCCGACGCGTTTCGGGGGCCAAAACCCGCCCCTTATTCATGGACTGCAAAGGAATACACCATGCTCAGCTCGCGCTTCTTAAATGCATTTTATTCAAGAAGAGGGCGTCGTCCGCCCTGAGTGGGTGGATTTACGACACCAGGAATCCTGGAGCTTGTAGTCTCTGGAGTTAGTAGTCCTGCGAGTTGAGTGAGTCTTTTGGAACTTGAGTAGGTGGCGTCTCCTTGCACATATTAATGTCTATTTGTATCCTTGAGTAGGAGATGAGGGCAGGCTGTATTCTTCGCTATTTTACATCTGGATGCTGTGCTGACAGGAGATGGCAGTTTTCATCGTCACAGTCCTCAGGTACATGGATACTAGTTCCCATACTGAGGCGGAGCTCCTCTTCCCGACCCTGGGAGGCCGTGTGTAAATTGAAAAGCAAAATGCGCAAGCGCTTTGAAGAGGGCTCACCGCAGCCTCCGACCATCCGGCTTTTTGTGGCTCCCAAACAAAGAATGACAGACTCCCTCTTTTGATTGACTGAATGTCCGACGCGTTTCGGGGGCCAAAACCCGCCCCTTATTCATGGACTGCAAAGGAATACACCCTGCTCAACTCGCGCTTCTTAAATGCATTTTATTCAAGAAGAGGGCGTCGTCCGCCCCTGAGTGGGTGGAGTTACAACACCAGGACTCCTGGAGCTTGTAGTCTCTGGAGTTAGTAGTCCTGCGAGTTGAGTGAGTCTTTTGGAAGTTGAGTAGGTGGCGTCTCCTTGCACATATTAATGTCTATTTGTATCCTTGAGTAGGAGATGAGGGCAGGCTGTATTCTTCGCTATTTTACATCTGGATGCTGTGCTGACAGGCGATGGCAGTTTTCATCGTCACAGTCCTCAGGTACATGGATTCTAGTTCCCATACTGAGGCGGAGCTCCTCTCCCCGACCCTGGCAGGCCGTGTGTAAATTGAAAAGCAAAATGCGCAAGCGCTTTGAAGAGGGCTCACCGCAGCCTCCGACCATCCGGCTTTTTGTGGCTCCCAAAGAAAGAATGACAGACTCCCTCTTTTGATTGACTGAATGTCCGACGCGTTTCGGGGGCCAAAACCGGCCCCTTATTCATGGACTGCAAAGGAATACACCATGCTCAGCTCGCGCTTCTTAAATGCATTTTATTCAAGAAGAGGGCGTCGTCCGCCCTGAGTGGGTGGAGTTACGACACCAGGACTCCTGGAGCTTGTAGTCTCTGGAGTTAGTAGTCCTGCGAGTTGAGTGAGTCTTTTGGAACTTGAGTAGGTGGCGTCTCCTTGCACATATTAATGTCTATTTGTATCCTTGAGTAGGAGATGAGGGCAGGCTGTATTCTTCGCTATTTTACATCTGGATGCTGTGCTGACAGGCGATGGCAGTTTTCATCGTCACAGTCCTCAGGTACATGGATACTAGTTCCCATACTGAGGCGGAGCTCCTCTCCCCGACCCTGGCAGGCCGTGTGTAAATTGAAAAGCAAAATGCGCAAGCGCTTTGAAGAGGGCTCACCGCAGCCTCCGACCATCCGGCTTTTTGTGGCTCCCAAACAAAGAATGACAGACTCCCTCTTTTGATTGACTGAATGTCCGACGCGTTTCGGGGGCCAAAACCCGCCCCTTATTCATGGACTGCAAAGGAATACACCATGCTCAGCTCGCGCTTCTTAAATGCATTTTATTCAAGAAGAGGGCGTCGTCCGCCCTGAGTGGGTGGAGTTACGACACCAGGACTCCTGGAGCTTGTAGTCTCTGGAGTTAGTAGTCCTGCGAGTTGAGTGAGTCTTTTGGAACTTGAGTAGGTGGCGTCTCCTTGCACATATTAATGTCTATTTGTATCCTTGAGTAGGAGATGAGGGCAGGCTGTATTCTTCGCTATTTTACATCTGGATGCTGTGCTGACAGGCGATGGCAGTTTTCATCGTCACAGTCCTCAGGTACATGGATACTAGTTCCCATACTGAGGCGGAGCTCCTCTCCCCGACCCTGGCAGGCCGTGTGTAAATTGAAAAGCAAAATGCGCAAGCGCTTTGAAGAGGGCTCACCGCAGCCTCCGACCATCCGGCTTTTTGTGGCTATCAAACAAAGAATGACAGACTCCCTCTTTTGATTGACTGAATGTCCGACGCGTTTCGGGGGCCAAAACCCGCCCCTTATTCATGGACTGCAAAGGAATACACCATGCTCAGCTCGCGCTTCTTAAATGCATTTTATTCAAGAAGAGGGCGTCGTCCGCCCTGAGTGGGTGGATTTACGACACCAGGAATCCTGGAGCTTGTAGTCTCTGGAGTTAGTAGTCCTGCGAGTTGAGTGAGTCTTTTGGAACTTGAGTAGGTGGCGTCTCCTTGCACATATTAATGTCTATTTGTATCCTTGAGTAGGAGATGAGGGCAGGCTGTATTCTTCGCTATTTTACATCTGGATGCTGTGCTGACAGGAGATGGCAGTTTTCATCGTCACAGTCCTCAGGTACATGGATACTAGTTCCCATACTGAGGCGGAGCTCCTCTCCCCGACCCTGGGAGGCCGTGTGTAAATTGAAAAGCAAAATGCGCAAGCGCTTTGAAGAGGGCTCACCGCAGCCTCCGACCATCTGGCTTTTTATGGCTCCCAAACAAAGAATGACAGACTCCCTCTTTTGATTGACTGAATGTCCGACGCGTTTCGGGGGCCAAAACCCGCCCCTTATTCATGGACTGCAAAGGAATACACCATGCTCAACTCGCGCTTCTTAAATGCATTTTATTCAAGAAGAGGGCGTCGTCCGCCCTGAGTGGGTGGAGTTACAACACCAGGACTCCTGGAGCTTGTAGTCTCTGGAGTTAGTAGTCCTGCGAGTTGAGTGAGTCTTTTGGAAGTTGAGTAGGTGGCGTCTCCTTGCACATATTAATGTCTATTTGTATCCTTGAGTAGGAGATGAGGGCAGGCTGTATTATTCGCTATTTTACATCTGGATGCTGTGCTGACAGGCGATGGCAGTTTTCATCGTCACAGTCCTCAGGTACATGGATTCTAGTTCCCATACTGAGGCGGAGCTCCTCTCCCCGACCCTGGCAGGCCGTGTGTAAATTGAAAAGCAAAATGCGCAAGCGCTTTGAAGAGGGCTCACCGCAGGCTCCGACCATCCGGCTTTTTGTGGCTCCCAAACAAAGAATGACAGACTCCCTCTTTTGATTGACTGAATGTCCGACGCGTTTCGGGGGCCAAAACCCGCCCCTTATTCATGGACTGCAAAGGAATACACCATGCTCAGCTCGCGCTTCCTAAATGCATTTTATTCAAGAAGAGGGCGTCGTCCGCCCTGAGTGGGTGGAGTTACGACACCAGGACTCCTGGAGCTTGTAGTCTCTGGAGTTAGTAGTCCTGCGAGTTGAGTGAGTCTTTTGGAACTTGAGTAGGTGGCGTCTCCTTGCACATATTAATGTCTATTTGTATCCTTGAGTAGGAGATGAGGGCAGGCTGTATTCTTCGCTATTTTACATCTGGATGCTGTGCTGACAGGCGATGGCAGTTTTCATCGTCACAGTCCTCAGGTACATGGATACTAGTTCCCATACTGAGGCGGAGCTCCTCTCCCCGACCCTGGCAGGCCGTGTGTAAATTGAAAAGCAAAATGCGCAAGCGCTTTGAAGAGGGCTTACCGCAGCCTCCGATCATCCGGCTTTTTGTGGCTCCCAAACAAAGAATGACAGACTCCCTCTTTTGATTGACTGAATGTCCGACGCGTTTCGGGGGCCAAAACCCGCCCCTTATTCATGGACTGCAAAGGAATACACCATGCTCAGCTCGCGCTTCTTAAATGCATTTTATTCAAGAAGAGGGCGTTGTCCGCCCTGAGTGGGTGGAGTTACGACACCAGGACTCCTGGAGCTTGTAGTCTCTGGAGTTAGTAGTCCTGCGAGTTGAGTGAGTCTTTTGGAACTTGAGTAGGTGGCGTCTCCTTGCACATATTAATGTCTATTTGTATCCTTGAGTAGGAGATGAGGGCAGGCTGTATTCTTCGCTATTTTACATCTGGATGCTGTGCTGACAGGCGATGGCAGTTTTCATCGTCACAGTCCTCAGGTACATGGATACTAGTTCCCATACTGAGGCGGAGCTCCTCTCCCCGACCCTGGCAGGCCGTGTGTAAATTGAAAAGCAAAATGCGCAAGCGCTTTGAAGAGGGCTCACCGCAGCCTCCGACCATCCGGCTTTTTGTGGCTCCCAAACAAAGAATGGCAGACTCCCTCTTTTGATTGACTGAATGTCTGACGCGTTTCGGGGGCCAAAACCCGCCCCTTATTCATGGACTGCAAAGGAATACACCATGCTCAGCTCGCGCTTCTTAAATGCATTTTATTCAAGAAGAGGGCGTCGTCCGCCCTGAGTGGGTGGAGTTACGACACCAGGACTCCTGGAGCTTGTAGTCTCTGGAGTTAGTAGTCCTGCGAGTTGAGTGAGTCTTTTGGAACTTGAGTAGGTGGCGTCTCCTTGCACATATTAATGTCTATTTGTATCCTTGAGTAGGAGATGAGGGCAGGCTGTATTCTTCGCTATTTTACATCTGGATGCTGTGCTGACAGGCGATGGCAGTTTTCATCGTCACAGTCCTCAGGTACATGGATACTAGTTCCCATACTGAGGCGGAGCTCCTCTCCCCGACCCTGGCAGGCCGTGTGTAAATTGAAAAGCAAAATGCGCAAGCGCTTTGAAGAGGGCTCACCGCAGCCTCCGACCATCCGGCTTTTTGTGGCTCCCAAACAAAGAATGACAGACTCCCTCTTTTGATTGACTGAATGTCCGACGCGTTTCGGGGGCCAAAACCCGCCCCTTATTCATGGACTGCAAAGGAATACACCATGCTCAGCTCGCGCTTCTTAAATGCATTTTATTCAAGAAGAGGGCGTCGTCCGCCCTGAGTGGGTGGAGTTACGACACCAGGACTCCTGGAGCTTGTAGTCTCTGGAGTTAGTAGTCCTGCGAGTTGAGTGAGTCTTTTGGAACTTGAGTAGGTGGCGTCTCCTTGCACATATTAATGTCTATTTGTATCCTTGAGTAGGAGATGAGGGCAGGCTGTATTCTTCGCTATTTTACATCTGGATGCTGTGCTGACAGGCGATGGCAGTTTTCATCGTCACAGTCCTCAGGTACATGGATACTAGTTCCCATACTGAGGCGGAGCTCCTCTCCCCGACCCTGGCAGGCCGTGTGTAAATTGAAAAGCAAAATGCGCAAGCGCTTTGAAGAGGGCTCACCGCAGCCTCCGACCATCCGGCTTTTTGTGGCTCCCAAACAAAGAATGACAGACTCCCTCTTTTGATTGACTGAATGTCCGACGCGTTTCGGGGGCCAAAACCCGCCCCTTATTCATGGACTGCAAAGGAATACACCATGCTCAGCTTGCGCTTCTTAAATGCATTTTATTCAAGAAGAGGGCGTCGTCCGCCCTGAGTGGGTGGATTTACGACACCAGGAATCCTGGAGCTTGTAGTCTCTGGAGTTAGTAGTCCTGCGAGTTGAGTGAGTCTTTTGGAACTTGAGTAGGTGGCGTCTCCTTGCACATATTAATGTCTATTTGTATCCTTGAGTAGGAGATGAGGGCAGGCTGTATTCTTCGCTATTTTACATCTGGATGCTGTGCTGACAGGAGATGGCAGTTTTCATCGTCACAGTCCTCAGGTACATGGATACTAGTTCCCATACTGAGGCGGAGCTCCTCTCCCCGACCCTGGGAGGCCGTGTGTAAATTGAAAAGCAAAATGCGCAAGCGCTTTGAAGAGGGCTCACCGCAGCCTCCGACCATCCGGCTTTTTGTGGCTCCCAAACAAAGAATGACAGACTCCCTCTTTTGATTGACTGAATGTCCGACGCGTTTCGGGGGCCAAAACCCGCCCCTTATTCATGGACTGCAAAGGAATACACCATGCTCAGCTCGCGCTTCCTAAATGCATTTTATTCAAGAAGAGGGCGTCGTCCGCCCTGAGTGGGTGGAGTTACGACACCAGGACTCCTGGAGCTTGTAGTCTCTGGAGTTAGTAGTCCTGCGAGTTGAGTGAGTCTTTTGGAACTTGAGTAGGTGGCGTCTCCTTGCACATATTAATGTCTATTTGTATCCTTGAGTAGGAGATGAGGGCAGGCTGTATTCTTCGCTATTTTACATCTGGATGCTGTGCTGACAGGCGATGGCAGTTTTCATCGTCACAGTCCTCAGGTACATGGATACTAGTTCCCATACTGAGGCGGAGCTCCTCTCCCCGACCCTGGCAGGCCGTGTGTAAATTGAAAAGAAAAATGCGCAAGCGCTTTGAAGAGGGCTCACCGCAGCCTCCGACCATCCGGCTTTTTGTGGCTCCCAAACAAAGAACGACAGACTCCCTCTTTTGATTGATTGAATGTCCGACGCGTTTCGGGGGCCAAAACCCGCCCCTTATTCATGGACTGCAAAGGAATACACCATGCTCAGCTCGCGCTTCTTAAATGCATTTTATTAAAGAAGAGGGCGTCGTCCTCCCTGAGTGGGTGGAGTTACGACACCAGGACTCCCGGAGCTTGTAGTCTCTGGAGTTAGTAGTTCTGCGAGTTGGGTGAGTCTTTTGGAACTTGAGTAGGTGGCGTCTCCTTGCCCATAATAATGTCTATTTGTATCCTTGAGTAGGAGATGAGGGTAGGCTGTATTCTTCGCTATTTTACATCTGGATGCTGTGCTGACAGGCGATGGCAGTTTTCATCGTCACAGTCCTCAGCCTGTCAGCACAGCATCCAGATGTAAAATAGCGAAGAATACAGCCTGCCCTCCTCTCCTACTCAAGGATACAAATAGACATTAATATGTGCAAGGAGACGCCACCTACTCAAGTTCCAAAAGACTCACTCAACTTGCAGGACTACTAACTCCAGAGACTACAAGCTCCAGGAGTCGTGGTGTCGTAACTCCACCCACTCAGGGCGGACGACGCCCTCTTCTTGAATAAAACGCATTTAAGAAGCGCGAGCTGAGCATGATGTATTCCTTTGCAGTCCATGAATAAGGGGCGGGTTTTGGCCCCGAAACGCGTCGGACATTCAGTCAATCAAAAGAAGGAGTCTGTCATTCTTTGTTTGGGAGCCACAAAAAGCCGGATGGTCGGAGGCTGCGGTGAGCCCTCTTCAAAGCGCTTGCGCATTTTGCTTTTCAATTTACACACGGCCTGCCAGGGTCGGGGAGAGGAGCTCCGCCTCAGTATGGGAACTAGTATGCATGTACCTGAGGACTGTGACGATGAAAACTGCCATCGCCTGTCAGCACAGCATCCAGATGTAAAATAGCGAAGAATACAGCCTGCCCTCATCTCCTACTCAAAGATACAAATAGACATTAATATGTGCAAGGAGACGCCACCTACTCAAGTTCCAAAAGACTCACTCAACTCGCAGGACTACTAACTCCAGAGACTACAAGCTCCAGGAGTCCTGGTGTCGTAACTCCACCCACTCAGGGCGGACGACGCCCTCTTCTTGAATAAAACGCATTTAAGAAGCGCGAGCTGAGCATGGTGTATTCCTTTGCAGTCCATGAATAAGGGGCGGGTTTTGGCCCCGAAACGCGTCGGACATTCAGTCAATCAAAAGAGGGAGTCTGTCATTCTTTGTTTGGGAGCCACAAAAAGCCGGATGTTCGGAGGCTGCGGTGAGCCCTCTTCAAAGCGCTTGCGCATTTTGCTTTTCAATTTACACACGGCCTGCCAGGGTCGGGGAGAGGAGCTCCGCCTCAGTATGGGAACTAGTATCCATGTACCTGAGGACTGTGACGATGAAAACTGCCATCGCCTGTCAGCACAGCATCCAGATGTAAAATAGCGAAGAATACAGCCTGCCCTCATCTCCTACTCAAGGATACAAATAGACATTAATATGTGCAAGGAGACGCCACCTACTCAAGTTCCAAAAGACTCACTCAACTCGCAGGACTACTAACTCCAGAGACTACAAGCTCCAGGAGTCCTGGTGTCGTAACTCCACCCACTCAGGGCGGACGACGCCCTCTTCTTGAATAAAACGCATTTAAGAAGCGCGAGCTGAGCATGGTGTATTCCTTTGCAGGCCATGAATAAGGGGCGGGTTTTGGCCCCGAAACGCGTCGGACATTCAGTCAATCAAAAGAGGGAGTCTGTCATTCTTTGTTTGGGAGCCACAAAAAGCCGGATGGTCGGAGGCTGCGGTGAGCCCTCTTCAAAGCGCTTGCGCATTTTGCTTTTCAATTTACACACGGCCTGCCAGGGTCGGGGAGAGGAGCTCCGCCTCAGTATGGGAACTAGTATCCATGTACCTGAGGACTGTGACGATGAAAACTGCCATCGCCTGTCAGCACAGCATCCAGATGTAAAATAGTGAAGAATACAGCCTGCCCTCATCTTCTACTCAAGGATACAAATAGACATTAATATGTGCAAGGAGACGCCACCTACTCAAGTTCCAAAAGACTCACTCAACTCGCAGGATACTAACTCCAGAGACTACAAGCTCCAGGAGTCCTGGTGTCGTAACTCCACCCACTCAGGGCGGACGACGCCCTCTTCTTGAATAAAACGCACTTAAGAAGCGCGAGCTGAGCATGGTGTATTCCTTTGCAGTCCATGAATAAGGGGCGGGTTTTGGCCCCGAAACGCGACGGACATTCAGTCAATCAAAAGAGGGAGTCTGTCATTCTTTGTTTGGGAGCCACAAAAAGCCGGATGGTCGGAGGCTGCGGTGAGCCCTCTTCAAAGCGCTTGCGCATTTTGCTTTTCAATTTACACACGGCCTGCCAGGGTCGGGGAGAGGAGCTCCGCCTCAGTATGGGAACTAGTATCCATGTACCTGAGGACTGTGACGATGAAAACTGCCATCGCCTGTCAGCACAGCATCCAGATGTAAAATAGCGAAGAATACAGCCTGCCCTCATCTCCTACTCAAGGATACAAATAGACATTAATATGTGCAAGGAGACGCCACCTACTCAAGTTCCAAAAGACTCACTCAACTCGCAGGACTACTAACTCCAGAGACTACAAGCTCCAGGAGTCCTGGTGTCGTAACTCCACCCACTCAGGGCGGACGACGCCCTCTTCTTGAATAAAACGCATTTAAGAAGCGCGAGCTGAGCATGGTGTATTCCTTTGCAGTCCATGAATAAGGGGCGGGTTTTGGCCCCGAAACGCGTCGGACATTCAGTCAATCAAAAGAGGGAGTCTGTCATTCTTTGTTTGGGAGCCACAAAAAGCCGGATGGTCGGAGGCTGCGGTGAGCCCTCTTCAAAGCGCTTGCGCATTTTGCTTTTCAATTTACACACGGCCTGCCAGGGTCGGGGAGAGGAGCTACGCCTCAGTATGGGAACTAGTATCCATGTACCTGAGGACTGTGACGATGAAAACTGCCATCGCCTGTCAGCACAGCATCCAGATTTAAAATAGCGAAGAATACAGCCTGCCCTCATCTCCTACTCAAGGATACAAATAGACATTAATATGTGCAAGGAGACGCCACCTACTCAAGTTCCAAAAGACTCACTCAACTCGCAGGACTACTAACTCCAGAGACTACAAGCTCCAGGAGTCCTGGTGTCGTAACTCCACCCACTCAGGGCGGACGACGCCCTCTTCTTGAATAAAACGCATTTAAGAAGCGCGAGCTGAGCATGGTGTATTCCTTTGCAGTCCATGAATAAGGGGCGGGTTTTGGCCCCGAAACGCGTCGGACATTCAGTCAATCAAAAGAGGGAGTCTGTCATTCTTTGTTTGGGAGCCACAAAAATCCGGATGGTCGGAGGCTGCGGTGAGCCCTCTTCAAAGCGCTTGCGCATTTTGCTTTTCAATTTACACACGGCCTGCCAGGGTCGGGGAGAGGAGCTACGCCTCAGTATGGGAACTAGTATCCATGTACCTGAGGACTGTGACGATGAAAACTGCCATCGCCTGTCAGCACAGCATCCAGATGTAAAATAGCGAAGAATACAGCCTGCCCTCATCTCCTACTCAAGGATACAAATAGACATTAATATGTGCAAGGAGACGCCACCTACTCAAGTTCCAAAAGACTCACTCAACTCGCAGGACTACTAACTCCAGAGACTACAAGCTCCAGGAGTCCTGGTGTCGTAACTCCACCCACTCAGGGCGGACAACGCCCTCTTCTTGAATAAAACGCATTTAAGAAGCGCGAGCTGAGCATGGTGTATTCCTTTGCAGTCCATGAATAAGGGGCGGGTTTTGGCCCCGAAACGCGTCGGACATTCAGTCAATCAAAAGAGGGAGTCTGTCATTCTTTGTTTGGGAGCCACAAAAAGCCACATAGTCGGAGGCTGCGGTGAGCCCTCTTCAAAGCGCTTGCGCATTTTGCTTTTCAATTTACACACGGCCTGCCAGGGTCGGGGAGAGGAGCTCCGCCTCAGTATGGGAACTAGTATCCATGTACCTGAGGACTGTGACGATGAAAACTGCCATCGCCTGTCAGCACAGCATCCAGATGTAAAATAGCGAAGAATACAGCCTGCCCTCATCTCCTACTCAAGGATACAAATAGACATTAATATGTGCAAGGAGACGCCAGCTACTCAAGTTCCAAAAGACTCACTCAACTCGCAGGACTACTAACTCCAGAGACTACAAGCTCCAGGAGTCCTGGTGTCGTAACTCCACCCACTCAGGGCGGACGACGCCCTCTTCTTGAATAAAACGCATTTAAGAAGCGCGAGCTGAGCATGGTGTATTCCTTTGCAGTCCATGAATAAGGGGCGGGTTTTGGCCCCGAAACGCGTCGGACATTCAGTCAATCAAAAGAGGGAGTCTGTCATTCTTTGTTTGGGAGCCACAAAAAGCCGGATGGTCGGAGGCTGCGGTGAGCCCTCTTCAAAGCGCTTGCGCATTTTGCTTTTCAATTTACACACGGCCTGCCAGGGTCGGGGAGAGGTGCTCCGCCTCAGTATGGGAACTAGTATCCATGTACCTGAGGACTGTGACGATGAAAACTGCCATCGCCTGTCAGCACAGCATCCAGATGTAAAATAGCGAAGAATACAGCCTGCCCTCATCTCCTACTCAAGGATACAAATAGACATTAATATGTGCAAGGAGACGCCACCTACTCAAGTTCCAAAAGACTCACTCAACTCGCAGGACTACTAACTCCAGAGACTACAAGCTCCAGGAGTCCTGGTGTCGTAACTCCACCCACTCAGGGCGGACGACGCCCTCTTCTTGAATAAAACGCATTTAAGAAGCGCGAGCTGAGCATGGTGTATTCCTTTGCAGTCCATGAATAAGGGGCGGGTTTTGGCCCCGAAACGCGTCGGACATTCAGTCAATCAAAAGAGGGAGTCTGTCATTCTTTGTTTGGGAGCCACAAAAATCCGGATGGTCGGAGGCTGCGGTGAGCCCTCTTCAAAGCGCTTGCGCATTTTGCTTTTCAATTTACACACGGCCTGCCAGGGTCGGGGAGAGGAGCTACGCCTCAGTATGGGAACTAGTATCCATGTACCTGAGGACTGTGACGATGAAAACTGCCATCGCCTGTCAGCACAGCATCCAGATGTAAAATAGCGAAGAATACAGCCTGCCCTCATCTCCTACTCAAGGATACAAATAGACATTAATATGTGCAAGGAGACGCCACCTACTCAAGTTCCAAAAGACTCACTCAACTCGCAGGACTACTAACTCCAGAGACTACAAGCTCCAGGAGTCCTGGTGTCGTAACTCCACCCACTCAGGGCGGACAACGCCCTCTTCTTGAATAAAACGCATTTAAGAAGCGCGAGCTGAGCATGGTGTATTCCTTTGCAGTCCATGAATAAGGGGCGGGTTTTGGCCCCGAAACGCGTCGGACATTCAGTCAATCAAAAGAGGGAGTCTGTCATTCTTTGTTTGGGAGCCACAAAAAGCCACATAGTCGGAGGCTGCGGTGAGCCCTCTTCAAAGCGCTTGCGCATTTTGCTTTTCAATTTACACACGGCCTGCCAGGGTCGGGGAGAGGAGCTC
This sequence comes from Lissotriton vulgaris, assembly GCF_964263255.1. NCBI lineage: Eukaryota > Metazoa > Chordata > Amphibia > Caudata > Salamandridae > Lissotriton > Lissotriton vulgaris. The sequence continues at coordinate 49,932 of NW_028244937.1, forward strand.
CGCCTCAGTATGGGAACTAGTATCCATGTACCTGAGGACTGTGACGATGAAAACTGCCATCGCCTGTCAGCACAGCATCCAGATGTAAAATAGCGAAGAATACAGCCTGCCCTCATCTCCTACTCAAGGATACAAATAGACATTAATATGTGCAAGGAGACGCCAGCTACTCAAGTTCCAAAAGACTCACTCAACTCGCAGGACTACTAACTCCTGAGACTACAAGCTCCAGGAGTCCTGGTGTCGTAACTCCACCCACTCAGGGCGGACGACGCCCTCTTCTTGAATAAAACGCATTTAAGAAGCGCGAGCTGAGCATGGTGTATTCCTTTGCAGTCCATGAATAAGGGGCGGGTTTTGGCCCCGAAACGCGTCGGACATTCAGTCAATCAAAAGAGGGAGTCTGTCATTCTTTGTTTGGGAGCCACAAAAAGCCGGATGGTCGGAGGCTGCGGTGAGCCCTCTTCAAAGCGCTTGCGCATTTTGCTTTTCAATTTACACACGGCCTGCCAGGGTCGGGGAGAGGTGCTCCGCCTCAGTATGGGAACTAGTATCCATGTACCTGAGGACTGTGACGATGAAAACTGCCATCGCCTGTCAGCACAGCAACCAGATGTAAAATAGCGAAGAATACAGCCTGCCCTCATCTCCTACTCAAGGATACAAATAGACATTAATATGTGCAAGGAGACGCCACCTACTCAAGTTCCAAAAGACTCACTCAACTCGCAGGACTACTAACTCCAGAGACTACAAGCTCCAGGAGTCCTGGTGTCGTAACTCCACCCACTCAGGGCGGACGACGCCCTCTTCTTGAATAAAACGCATTTAAGAAGCGCGAGCTGAGCATGGTGTATTCCTTTGCAGTCCATGAATAAGGGGCGGGTTTTGGCCCCGAAACGCGTCGGACATTCAGTCAATCAAAAGAGGGAGTCTGTCATTCTTTGTTTGGGAGCCACAAAAAGCCGGATGGTCGGAGGCTGCGGTGAGCCCTCTTCAAAGCGCTTGCGCATTTTGCTTTTCAATTTACACACGGCCTGCCAGGGTCGGGGAGAGGAGCTCCGCCTCAGTATGGGAACTAGTATCCATGTACCTGAGGACTGTGACGATGAAAACTGCCATCGCCTGTCAGCACAGCATCCAGATGTAAAATAGCGAAGAATACAGCCTGCCCTCATCTCCTACTCAAGGATACAAATAGACATTAATATGTGCAAGGAGACGCCACCTACTCAAGTTCCAAAAGACTCACTCAACTCGCAGGACTACTAACTCCAGAGACTACAAGCTCCAGGAGTCCTGGTGTCGTAACTCCACCCACTCAGGGCGGACGACGCCCTCTTCTTGAATAAAGCGCATTTAAGAAGCGCGAGCTGAGCATGGTGTATTCCTTTGCAGTCCATGAATAAGGGGCGGGTTTTGGCCCCAAAACGCGTCGGACATTCAGTCAACCAAAAGAGGGAGTCTGTCATTCTTTGTTTGGGAGCCACAAAAAGCCGGATGGTCGGAGGCTGCAGTGAGCCCTCTTCAAAGCGCTTGCGCATTTTGCTTTTCAATTTACACACGGCCTGCCAGGGTCGGGGAGAGGAGCTCCGCCTCAGTATGGGAACTAGTATCCATGTACCTGAGGACTGTGACGATGAAAACTGCCATCGCCTGTCAGCACAGCATCCAGATGTAAAATAGCGAAGAATACAGCCTGCCCTCATCTCCTACTCAAGGATACAAATAGACATTAATATGTGCAAGGAGACGCCACCTACTCAAGTTTCAAAAGACTCACTCAACTCGCAGGACTACTAACTCCAGAGACTACAAGCTCCAGGAGTCCTGGTGTCGTAACTCCACCCACTCAGGGCGGACGACGCCCTCTTCTTGAATAAAACGCATTTAAGAAGCGCGAGCTGAGCATGGTGTATTCCTTTGCAGTCCATGAATAAGGGGCGGGTTTTGGCCCCAAAACGCGTCGGACATTCAGTCAACCAAAAGAGGGAGTCTGTCATTCTTTGTTTGGGAGCCACAAAAAGCCGGATGGTCGGAGGCTGCGGTGAGCCCTCTTCAAAGCGCTTGCGCATTTTGCTTTTCAATTTACACACGGCCTGCCAGGGTCGGGGAGAGGAGCTCCGCCTCAGTATGGGAACTAGTATCCATGTACCTGAGGACTGTGACGATGAAAACTGCCATCGCCTGTCAGCACAGCATCCAGATGTAAAATAGCGAAGAATACAGCCTGCCCTCATCTCCTACTCAAGGATACAAATAGACATTAATATGTGCAAGGAGACGCCACCTACTCAAGTTCCAAAAGACTCACTCAACTCGCAGGACTACTAACTCCAGAGACTACAAGCTCCAGGAGTCCTGGTGTCGTAACTCCACCCACTCAGGGCGGACGACGCCCTCTTCTTGAATAAAACGCATTTAAGAAGCGCGAGCTGAGCATGGTGTATTCCTTTGCAGTCCATGAATAAGGGGCGGGTTTTGGCCCCGAAACGCGTCGGACATTCAGTCAATCAAAAGAGGGAGTCTGTCATTCTTTGTTTGGGAGCCACAAAAAGCCGGATGGTCGGAGGCTGCGGTGAGCCCTCTTCAAATCGCTTGCGCATTTTGCTTTTCAATATATATATATATATATATATATATATATATATATATATATATATACATATATATATAAATATGGTAGGAGTGGGTGAAGTTTGCAGTGTTCCACTCGCGGACTTCCGTGGCGTGAGAAAAAAACTCAGCGGTCTCTGCCTAATTGCACAAGTGGGCGGAGTTGTGCTCGGCCGCCCATTCATGCGGATTAGTGTGATTAGTGCATAGCAACATGTGCGTGAACAGCACCTAGCGGTTGCCTGCGCATGCAGCCATTTTGTTTTTCCTATTCTGTGCATTGTGCCTGGCCTACATCTGAATCCTAAATATGTCTTTGCCAATCTAACATTATTTAAGTTATCCTCCTCAGTTTTACCTTTATTTTCGTAGTGTGTGTATTTATGTTGGTGTATTTTACATTTTTGCCACTTTTTTTTTATTTCTGTGACTTTTATTACTTTTCCCCTAACTTCCCTAAACTTCCTAATTTCTCCCTCTCCAGTCTATTTTTTCTCTTCCTCCTCTCTAGTTTATTCCTTCTTTTTTTCTCATTCACCCAGCGCCATGCAAGAACTTGGGAAAGGCAGTGCCAATGCAGCAAACCGCACACCCTGTGGGTGTTGGGGGTGCAGCCTCATGCCATTTTTAGTGAGGAGGAAGTGTCTGCACTAGTTTTTATTGTGCAGCGCCAACACAATTCGATGCTAGGAGCATGCGGCAGGCCAGGGAGTGGGTACGGCCTGCAGGAGTGTCAACTGCTGTGGGGAAGGGTGTGCAGTTGCGTTTGCAAATGCACTGGGGTTCAGCGCACCCAGCAGCAGGTGGTGCACCTCTGAGCTGACATCCGGGACTGGGAGAGAACCTGCTGGGCATCCCGGGTGTGGGGCTTGGTGAGTACTAGTAATTCATTATTACTAATTTGTTGTGTCCTATCCTAAATGCTAACCTTCTTTTCCAAATAGCATGCTGCTCACATTCAAAAGAAAGTTAAGTTCAGGTAACATTACGAATATTATGTGATCTAATTTGAGCGAGCCAGGTGCTTGGTGCTACATAGTTCTGTTTGTTGCTGTAGGCGCTTGCTTGGGCTGATTACGTAAGAAGGGGCTGATTAAGTATGAAGTCATGCTAACTCCTCTCTCCTCCTGTCACCAAATAGTGGCACTATGGTAGTAGTAGTATAATATTATTGGTGAGTTAGCGTTCTCAGTGTCCTTCTTTTTATGTAACTGATACAGTCCCAAGCAATCTTCCAGTGATTTAGTATGCAAAATATGCTTCTACGCATTGAAAAGCGAAACTGACTGAGTTGGCCCCTCAAAGTGGGTTATATTTGTAAAGCAAATATCAAGTATTTCCAAATGTAGTTTAGGAAATTCGAAATAGGGCTTAGGTAAGGTTTCAGTAATTAGGAATTGGTCAACTGGATAATATAGGCATTCTATTTTAGAAAAGTATAATGTCACTATGTTACTGCATTTTTCTTTTTCTGTCAAAATATTTTCTAGGAGATTAACTGTCCTGCTAATCTATTTTTGTTACCTTCTTTATTTATTCATGAAGGGCAAGAAGAGGGCATTAGAGGGTTGGGCTGAGGAGGGTGCCACCACAAGTGCTGCAGCCGGTGAAAGTTTCACTGCCACCGCCAGCCCCAGGGACACGGCAGACAGCTCTGGTGGCTCCAGCAACTTCTCCTCAACAATATTTACTTCTCTAACTTTTACCTCTCCCCATTAGATACATTTTCAACCTTTCTGTTATACTGTGACTTTTTTTAAATGCTCATCATTCTAATTAATGTTTATTCTTGTTACTTATCCCTCCCTGCATTCTCTGTTTTTCTCTATTTTTTGTTTCTGTAGATGACTTCCTCCTGTGTCTGTACCTTCCTCCTGTTTCTGTTTCTAATCTGTAGCTTAAGCTTTCTTCTGCTTGGTTAAACTATCCCTCTTTCCTAACTTTATTCCCTGTGGACGGATACTGTAAGACTAAGACACTAGATTAGGTAGTCGACTGTGAAGATTGCAGAGTTAGCAGACCCAGGCAAGCTCTTCTACGCTTGTTTGTTGAGAAGGCTTTCTACTTCTTGCTCATGCTCAAATGTGGAGAGAGTGGCCATTGTTATGGTGACCCCCCAATGCTGTGTTGTATGTATTATTCAGAATCCCAGCAGTTTAGATGACAGTGCAGCATGATGGAGAGTAGTATGTGGAGAGTAGTTGCATTTGCCAACTGAAACGATATGTCCTTTATTGACCAATTTATTCTGCCCCTTCATTGAGCTTTCAATGACTCACCTACATTTTGCGAGCTGCAATTTCCCTGTGCTCAAGAGTGCAGTGAACCAAGGACCAGGAGGTGGTAAGAAGGCAGACTAGAGATGTCTCTTTCCTGAAATTCAAAAAGCAATTTCCCTCTACCCTTAATTGCATCATTTTCACCTGTTTGATTGTAGTTGTTACAGTTTTAAAAACTGATGTTTTTAACCTGCCCTTGAATGTATCATTTTTCACCTGTTTTGTGTAGAGATTTGTGGTTTTTACTTGCCCATGACTGTTTAATTTTACCTGTTGAATTGTGGGAGTTGCTGTCCAAAATCTGTTGTTTTTTCACACTGCAGGTGGCCACCTGTTTTTCCCTCCTAATTTTCCCCTTGCTCTGTGCTCAGAGCTGTGTGTTAAGCATTCCACCCCAGCTCCCATTTTGTGTTAGTAAGTGAGTGAAACCAGATTACCCCCTCAACCTTAGCAACAGCAATATTCTGCATCAGAGAGTGAACAGAGGTTGCTCTGAGACAGCACTAATCTGCTTTTAGCTGTTTAAACTGTGCTTTTTATGGATCGTACACTTGTTTTGTGGCTAGGAGAGTGAGTAAAGTTTTTTTACGAACAGTACTATTAGAGGGCAAAGTTTGCTCGGCCCTTACCTGCAGAACTCTAAAGTATGGATTGCCCCAGTCTGTGTCCTAGGAGATTCTGAATTGAGGAGTAGCTTCCAACTCCCTGGCCAGCAAGCATTGGCTGTGGTCGCAGGGACCTTATATAGGCCGCTACTGAATACTGCATGTGTGCACTGATTGGTGGTTGCATCTGGTGTTTCTATTGGATTAGGGTTAGTGTTCTCATTGGTTGGGCATTTGAGGGTACTGATTGGTACCTGGGTCAGTGATTCTATTGATGTAGGGCTTAGGGCTAGTGATCTGATTGGTGGTAGGTTTAGGGTTTCAGATTGTTTCCTTGGGCTGGGCTTTCTATTGGATGTAGGGCTTAGAGTTTCCTGCACGATTGGCTGCTGGGACTAGGGTTGTGACTAGGGCTGGGGTTAGGCTTTCTATTAGACACAGGGTTTAGGCTTTCCTGCCTGATTGGATGCTGGGATTAGGGTTGGGACTAGATCTGGGGTTAGACTTTCTATTGGATGTAGGGCTTAGTGTTTTCTGCCTGATTGGATGCTTGGACTAGGGATGGGACTAGGGCTTGGGTTAGACTTTCTATTGGACATAGGGCTTAGGATTTCCTGCCTGATTGGCTGCTGGGACTGCGGCTGTGATTGGCGGTAAAGGCTTGGTCTCCTATTGGTCCTAGGGCTTAGGGCTAGTGGTGTGATTGATTAGGGTTAAGGCTAGTGTTCCCATTTGCTGAAGGGGTCACATGATTACTAGGAATATTTAAGGCCATAGCTCAGGGCATCTCAGTCTGAGCGTTGAGGCAAGATGACAAGAGCAATTGCCTGCTTGAGCCCGTTCGAGACTGGTCAGGACTAGGGCTAGAAATGCTGCTCCATTCTACATACACCAGCACCAACCCTACACCACCCACATCCACAGCCAGAGTAACACACCTACAACACATGTACTCTACTCTTTTAATACAAACTAACCCTATACAAAATTCAATGTCTCAGCACCCACTAAAAAACCCCACAAACCACACCTATACAACCTTCTATCCCAGCTACCACACATTTCCACCATCACCTACAAACAGTCACAACTCTGTCCTAGACCACTAACCAATCCACTCATCACAAACACAACCCGAATCCACAACATATTTAACTGTATCGCATCCATACACACACTCCCTGCTCTAATTACTCCTAACAGACCTTTTTTTGTCACTAACAAACCTATACTCAGAAAAATAAAGGTGGTTCCGCACACAATAATACAGTCAACCGAATTCAAAGTAGAGGACAGTCTCAATGTGTACACACAAGAATTTTGGATTTCACAAAGTATCTTTTCCAAGAAGTGTTCTTTATTGTGTTTTTTACAAAGATCCAATCCATTAGCCAATGTTTTTCATCCCAAAAGGGACTTCTTCAGGGATCCACAGTATGAAAGCATCTTATCCAATCCCAAGTTTCTTTAAAAAATATTTCTATCCCATAGACACACAATTAATATGGTGTATTCCTGTCTTGTTATTACGGCTTGATAACCGAAAAGTTGCTAGTTCATCGAAGCGTCTGCTTCATTGAAGCATCAATGACCTCGGACTGGTCATGGACTACAAGCTATCTATGAATGCCCAAGAGAAAAACTAGCAAGATCAAGCTTTTTTACTAAAAAATTCTGCAGCGAATCTTCCGCCATTTGGGATTTCCACAAAAGGTCCAGACTACCATCTCAATTGTTCCGGCCAAACTTGATTACAACATTAGCCTCTACTACGGATCACCTTTAACCACCATAAAAAGACTATAATGGATTCAGAACTCGATTGCCAGACTACTCTTACGTATAAAACCACAAAACCACATCTCCCCTGCCTTGAAAGCCCTGCATTGGTTACAATTTGCCAGAAGATCCACATTTAAGCTGCTTTGTATCGCCCACAAAGCAATACATGGTACAGGAACATACTTCATCAGGAAAAAAATCACCAAAGCACATTCAAAAAAGGAACCTCCTCTCTAGAGTGGCACCTCGCCTCAAAGTCCCAAGATACAAGGAAAAAAACATGGGTAGCAAATCCTTCTCTGTTCAAGCAGCCAAACTATGGAACTCTTTATGCCCAACATAAGACCCACAGAATATCATCTTATCTTCAGAAAACTACTCAAGGGTTGGCTCTTCCCCACATAACCACCATACACAAACAGAAATATACAGCATATCCCTCTGTGTATAAGCATTTATTTGTACTATAGATATGTATCTATATATGTGTATTGCTTTGTATAAACGTTTAGAATAATTATGCTAAAAAAAATATAGCTATTCATTAGTTACAGTATTCTATGTATTTAACGGATATAAGTGACTGCTTAAATAAGTACATTTTTTATCTTAACTATTTATCTTCAATTGCTTCACTATTCAATTACAAATATATATATATATATATATTCACTGAAAAAAACATAGGTTTCACACCAGTTATAGTTAGGAATTGGCATATAAAAAACCTATTAAATTCACGGAAAAAAACATAGGTTTCTCACCAGTTATAGTTAGCTGCAGATTTTACTGACATAAAACCATTGAAATTCCACGTTATAGTTAGTTGGACTCACTATAACTTGCGCGTGCAATGCACTGCTGATGACGTCACATATTACATCACTCATGACATGGTCAGTGACATCACTCGTGACATCACTGATGACACCATCCAGTGAATGTGTATCTTACTGAAAAATAAATATTTAATATATATGTATATGTAAAGGTCGATGGAAGAATAAATGTTTAAATAAATGTTTTAATGAATGTTTTTAAAAAAAAAAAATTGATTGGTTAACTGGCTTATTAAGTGTATCTTAGTGAATACATATATTAGCGAGTAATGTTAAAATATTTAAATATATGTATCAGTGTTTCACTTTGTGTATAAATGGCTACATGGGTTGGTGAGTAGCTACATGTGTGTATATGGGTTATTAGATTTTTTTTAGTATCAGTATGAGTGTCTGTATGGTTTGGTGGGGGTATTACTTTGCACACAGATGCATCAATGACTGACTCACTGTTTGTATGTGTTTTGAAGACAGCATATGTGCAGGACTATATGGGTGGATGAGTGTGTATATGTGTGTGTTAGTGAGTGAATGGCTGTCTCACTAGTGTCTTTATCAGTAACAACATATGTTTTAATCTAGTATGTGTGAGTATTGATGTTTATAAGTGAGTATATGTGAGATTGTAAGAGTTCCTGTTTAAATAAGTATGTGTTTCTATAAGTGATTGTTTAAGAGAGTAAGTAAGTGTAAGTTTCCTTAGAAGTAAGGTGGTAGTGTGTGTATAGTTGTAAATGCAAATAAATGGATGTTCAATACTTTATTTGCATGTGTGAGTATGTGTGTGAGTAACTTTTGGATGACTGTCGGTGTGTAACAGGATGTATTGGTGTATCACTACATATGATGAGTGAGTATATGTATGAGTGACTATATAGATCTGTTGGTGAATGAGTGGATGTGTATATAGATGGTGGTATTACTGAATTGGTTGTTGTAACTGGTATGGATATCTCAATTTTTTTGAAAATGTTAATTTCTATTTTTGAATATGTGTTTCAAGGGTTACATTACACTGAAAGGAGGTCTGTCACTCTGTCACAAAGATGGTGTCATCAGTGATGTCATGAGTGATGTCACTGACCATGTCATGAGTGATGTAATATGTGACATCATCAGCAGTGCATTACACGCGCAAGTTATAGTTAGTCCAACTAACTATAACGTGGAATTTCAATGGTTTTATGTCAGTAAAATTTGCAGCTAACTATAACTGGTGTGAAACCTATGGTTTTTTCAGTGAATTTAATAGGTTTTTTATATGCTAATTCCTAACTATAACTGGTGTGAAACCTATGGTTTTTTCAGTGAATTTCATAGGTTTTTTAAATGCTAATTCCTAACTATATATAAGGCCCCAAACCTATGTTTTTTTCTTTGAAGTTCAAAATTTGGTTAATAGCAAATGTCTAAAGCTATGAAATGTAATGTAATATTTTTCAAAATGAATGAATCCTATATTTTATTTGTATTTAAAAAAAATTTTTTTTTTTTTTTATTTTTGACCCTGGAGCGTAGTCGTTTGAAGCGCCCCGGTGCCCGAACCGGGAAGCGTCCCGTTAGCGCCAATGTCGCGAACAAAAACATGATCGTGACGTATCGCGTAGCCGCGTCCGCGTGATACGCACGGCGTAAGCGCACCCGGAAGCACTCGAGCGAATACGATCGCGCAACGTAAACTTCCGACGCGCTTATGCGACGCGACCCGGGGCGCGCCCGTGGGCGCGTCGCGAAAGCGCGTCGGTCATGTTACCTGAAAATAACACTTTTAATTGGTGCAGAACAGTTTTACTTTCATAATGATGAAATCCCTGGTCTTTTGACCTGAAAATAACACTTCTCATTGGTTCAGGCCTTTTTTTTTTCCAAATGATGAAAGACCCCACCTTTTTTTCCTTATTCTGACTTTGTCATTTGACTGAGGAAGACCTGATTGTACCTCTCTGTACCTTTTTCATCTATTTAATGGCTTCAGTAGCAGCAGCAGCTGGTGCATCTGCACCACCACCACCACCACAACCACCAAGAGGACCACCACAACAGTACATTGGTGGTCAAGAAGAGGAGGAGGAGGAAGAGGAGGATGAAGGGGGGAGAAGATGGCTGCCTGAACAAAATACCCCATACAAGCCCAAGTCACACATTGTATGGGAGTTTTTTTCACTCCCAGAGGGAATGAAAAAAGTGAATGTGGCCAAGGTAACTTGCCTAATCTGTAAGGAACAACTCTCAAGGGGCAACCCAAACAAAAAGTATTCCTTTGGTAACAATACCATGATTCGACATATGATCCGTAAGCACCCTAACAACTATTCTCGTGCAGAGCTCAGGGAACTGGCCAGTAACCCCCCCAGTCATCAAGGACCACCTCCCAAAGAAACGAACCCACTTCATCGGGACCAGAAACATCAGAGATGATGCCTTGTATTCAGCAACGATTTGCTGATTTTAAAATCACTTGTACTGCATGTGGCAAGCTTATCGCCTATGGTGAAAAGAGCGTAAAGCTCATCGTCCTTGCAGGTGACAATCACAAGTGCCCCAAAAAGAAGTAATTTTTTTCTTTTTTTTGTTTTTTGCTCCAGTTGAGCCAGTTTCAATTCCCTTTTTTTTGATTCTCCCCCTAAAAAAATACAAAAAAAATAAAACTGTTTTGAAAAGCCAAAAAAAGTACAAAATGTTCAAATAACATTACAAAAAATATAAAACAACAAAAAGAAGAAAATAAACAGTTCTTTTCAGAACTACCTCCAATTTATAAAAAAAGGCTTCATTTTTAAAAAACTCTGTAATTCTTTTTTCCTCATGGAACGCTCCCCGGTCCGCTCCCCGGTGCGCGTACCGGGCGCTCCCCCCGCGCAAAACGAAAAAAAAGCCCCCACATCAAACCTAGGGGGTCAGGGGGGTCTACCCTGCCCCCTTATGGTCATTTCCCCTTTTGTTTTGGTCACCTCTTGTGTCTCGATCCTACCGAGACACAAGATGGTGGCCGCTCCGGACTGTTTCAAATGTTTACAGACACCCGAGAGCCAATCAGATTTATGTGCGCACCTAGCGTGTCGCGCCCGGGGCGCACCCTGGTGCGCGTACCGGGGCGCTGCCATAGATATATATATTTTTTTAACCTAAATTACTCAAAATCCACTGGAGCACATATCTTGAGACATAGCAAAGGCACATCGGGCTACCAGTCCCTACAATTTTGCCAAGTTTGGTGCAAATCCATTTAGCCGTTCGGGCTAAAAGTCAGTTCGACCGCCCTATGGAAATTAACATGGGGAAAACACGTTTTGGGACCCCCCTTTTATCTCGGCCCCGCTTGACGAATCCCCCCGAAACTTTCAAGGAAGGACCGGAGCTCCCCGAGGCAAATTTGAGGAAGTTTTCAGGCAGATTCGTCAACCGGCACCAAAGTTATTCCAAATAGAATTTTGAGATTTTGCATTGAAAAAAATCCTAACTATAACTACCTACTGGCGACCGCCAGTAGGTAAGATATATATATATATATATATATATATATATATATATATATATATATATATATATAAACTAGCAGCCCGTCCCAACGTTGTCCGGGTATGAATTGCTTCTGGCCTGTAGTATACTGTTGGATATGGGTTGTCGCTCGATCAGAGACCAGGCCCAACTGCGCCCGCTTTTATTGTGATTCAGAAAAGGGGGTGTTGATGAACAGAGTGTCTGAATATAGCCAAGTTCTGAGCTGGGATGGTGCAGTGAGCTAAAAAACGGTGATGGATCAAGCCCTGATCTTTGGACTGGGTAAGAGTGGTCTGCTTAATTCATACACTCTGTTCATCACCACCCCCTTTTCTGTATCATTTTTGTCCACCATAAGCGTGGAAGGGTATACTCAGATGTGAGTCCCTAGCTCATTGCACCATCAGGATTCAAGCAAGCCGGGCCAAAGACGGCTGAAATGCCAGAAACCGGTCCCCGGTAGCTTGTTTCCTTCCCAGTATAAGAATTGGCTTGGTAGTTTGGTCTGCCCTGTTCCCATGATGCACTGGGCCAGGGTCAGACTAATTTGCATATAGCCAAGTTCTGAGCTGGGATGGTGCAGTGAGCTAAAAAACGGTGATGGATCAAGCCCTGATCTTTGGACTGGGTAAGAGTGGTCTGCTTAATTCATACACTCTGTTCATCACCACCCCCTTTTCTGTATCGCTTTTATTGTGGGCACGTTTATGGAGAACTCCCGAACTTGCTAGCTACGCGGAGGTGCTAATGGAAATATTGACAATGCCCTGCTGGTCAAAAATCGGGTGGCTTACCAATGTTAAAACAATGTTTGACAATCTGGGTCTTGGAGATGCTTGGGCATCCAGTAGTGCTCCCCTAAATCTGTCCTTAAAACCATGTATTGGCAGTGGGTAGCTAACAAACTAAACTCAAACCCCAAGCTTAGTAGGACATCCACTGAGTTCCTTAGGATCAAGGATGTCCCCCTTTGCAAACCGTATATGAATCTGATTTCTAAATCCTTTGATCGAGCGCTGTACTTCAAGTTCAGGGTGGGTTTGCTCCCACTGAGAGAATTGTCTGCCCGCTGGAACATTCCAGCACAAACCTCTCCATTTTGCATATTTTGTACTTCTAGAGTGGAGTCTGTCGCCCGCTTTTTATTTGAATGCCCGGCCTACAAAACTCCAAGGTCTTTGTGGCTAAAGCCCTTATGCAGGGAGCTGGGTACCAGACACCGTATAGTCGCTTTGCGAATCTTGAGGTCGGATACCCGGCCCCTGTATGTTTGTGGTATGGCCAAATACCTTGGCTGGGCTTGGTCAATCAGATGTGAAAGGCTAAAACGTATTGTTTAATTGCGGTCAAGTATTGGACCTTCTTATCTAATTTATTTGAAAGTGTATCATTTTTAGTTATTTGATTAGCCATTGGATTTTAACTAATATGGTTTTACTTTGTTGTTTTATGTAATGCTTTTATGAAATTTTTATTATCGAAATAAAGCTGATTGACTTGACTTGTATATTGTGTTGTAGGATTTCGTTTTGATAGCATTTCTTATCTGTGACAGGCCTGTGAAACGCTCCGATTCACAGTGCACTGCTGATGCACTTAAGAGTGCACGTTCAGTAGTGTGTGAACCTGAGTTTCCCTACTTTATTTTTCCTTGCAATATTATATAGCGCGAACTCGACAACATGGCATGAGCACAATTTACATTACAGAAGAACACATTCATTTGTGGTAGGCATGGGGAGACAAAGCGATTTGCCTGGAATCTCAGGATGTTGAGCTGATGCCGAGATTCAAACGTAGCTCCCCAGCTCCAAAGTTAGCAATTCTAGAACTTGTGGCGGGAGGTGTGTCTAAAAGTGTATGTCGGTGCTGGCCATCAATGAGAGAGACCTGTGCATTTTTTAAATGGGTGGTGAAAAAATATGAGTATGTTGCTGGAGATGTGGGCCGCCATGCCACGAATTTACTTACCGGGGGAGGGTAAACACCCATTATTCCGCAACTTTCTTTCCGCATACCAACACTCCGCATACTTTCATTACGAAAGTACCATGACTCCGCAATGCCATTATAATGCATGGCATTACATTTTATATGCTTTTACCACGCATACATTTACAACGAAATTCGTTGTAAATGCATGAATGGTAAAAGCATGTTTTTTTAAAATGTTTGGATACGGTAAGTATGGGTATAGGGGTATATGTTTTAGGGTACTGAGGTATATGTTTTGGGGTGTTTGGCTATTTTAAGGGTTCAGATATAGTTTTGGGTATTGGGGTACAGGGGTAGTTTTAGGGTTTAGGGATAGGTATTGGTTTTGGGGTACAGGGGTATTTTCGGGGTTCAGGGCTAGGTATGGGTTTTGGGGTATAGGGGTATTTGTAGGGTTCATGGGTAGGTTTGGGTTTTGGGGTACAGGGGTATTTTAAGGGTTCAGAGCTAGGTTTGGGTTTTGGGGTATGGGGTATTTTTAGGGTTCAGGGCTAGGTTTGGGTTTTGGGGTACAGGAGTATTTTAGGGTTCAGGGGTAGGTTTGGGTTTTGGGGTACAGGGTTATTTTTAGGGTTCAGGGCTAGGTTTGGGTTTTGGGGTACAGGGTTATTTTTAGGGTTATGGGGTAGGTTTGGGTTTTGGGGTACAGGGGTATTTTAAGGGTTCAGGGCTAGGTTTGGGTTTTGGGGTACAGGGGTATTTTAGGGTTCAGGGGTAGGTTTGGGTTTTGGGGTACAGTGGTATTTTTAGGGTTCAGGGCTAGGTTTGGGTTTTGGGGTACAGGGGTATTTTTAGGGTTCAGGGGTAGGTTTGGGTTTTGAGGTACAGGGGTATTTATAGGGTTCAGGGCTTGGTTTGGGTTTTGGGGTAGAGGGGTATTTTTAGGGTTTAGGGATAGGTTTGGGTTTTTGGGTACAGGGTATATTTTCAGATGGGTTAGTGTTTAAGGGTGTTGGGGTATTTTAAAGAGTAAGGGTGGGTTATGATTATGGGGTGCAGGGGCATTTAAAGGGAGCACGGTGGGATTTGCACACAAGGCGAACGAACCACACGCCCCCAGCGTTTGTCACGCCCCCAGCACACGCCCACAGCACAACGCAGACACGCCCACAAGGGACTACTTTGCTGGCACGGTTCTTTTACCTTTTAAATGTATATGGTGGGCGTCTCCATAGCCTATGTCCTTCTGCTGCAACTGCCCTTTCCAACGCTGTATTGGGTGTTGTGATTGGTGCTGTGGTTCCTGAGATTACCCGCCTCAAAGGTTTGGGCTCTCTCTTTATTATATTAGTATGGATATATTAATAAATAAATCGAATGAATTTAAAGTACAACAACTCTTGAAAGCCGCAGTTTATTTTTTGCATCTTCAATCTACATATATTACCTCCCTTTATGCATCTATATACCATCCATGGACTTATGGATCTATGTATTTAATACTTTTCTTCTAATTCGGCATATCCAATACACTACCCTATTTCTCACCCTATACCTTTCTCACTATATCCCCTACTTCAACTCACTGACTCATCTCAAACCCCTTTCTACTACTCTTTCCAATACACTACCCTATTTCTCACCCTATACCTCTATCTGTATATCCTCTATCTCCAATCTCTTATTTATCTCAAATCCCATACCACAATCCCCTATACACCGCGGACATGGGAGCTGCACTCTCATAAACCAATATTTTTCCACCCAAATTGGGTCACCTTAGAACACCTATTATGCAATACACGGACGACCTTGTCATCCTGGACCAAACCAGAATAGGCATGAAAAGGGCTCTGGAGACTCTTCATTGATATAACACAGAAAATTATTTCCAAACCAATGCAAATAAAACCAAAGTATTGATTTTCGGACAGAAACCAAAAAAATCCTTGCTGGGCTGGAATATCGGAACACTAAGAATTGCAACTGCAAATAAGTATACCTACCTGGGTGTACAATTCTCAGTAACCCCAGGCCAAATCATTGGAGACAAAATCCGCTAAGGTCACACATGCCCTATGCAAGATACACCAGAATCTTGTGAGCCATTCAGCGGTGTCAAGTACCTGAACCAGAACTGGAATTTCCGCAGGAGCAGATGATAATTCCACAATCCCTGCTCCGCTACTGAGAACTAGTTCACAAATAGCAGAGAGGGGGAAAGGGGATTGGGATGAAAAGAGAGACTGCCACTGCTACTCTTCTTCTGGACCGGAACTCTTGTTTGTATTAGCATTGCTTCCTGAAACAGAGAAGGTCATGTAACCACAATAAAAATTACCAAACCCAAGTCCCTTGCTCCCAACCTTAGAATACCTGCCTTTCTGTGTGGCTTGCTGCTCTCTTGTAAGATGCGACTTGTTGCTAGAATATATATGTATTGTCTCTACTGGTAGGTTGACTTCACTGTGTAGGACTCTGTGAAAAGAAACACATGATAACTACTCTATTATAAGGCTATTTCACTTTTACTCCCTTTCTCGTCTCTGTTGTCTATATTCACCTCTGTTTAGTTTTAATACTGAACTGTAAGTCTCTGTCCGTATTTTTTTTTTACTTCAGGAAATATTGACACTGGTATGGAAACTGTGGTTCTCCTCTTGAAGCGAACTCTCTGAAGACACGTAGGTAAGTATACTAATATATATATGTTTATATACATATATATATATTATATAAATATATTATTCACTGAAAAAACATAGGTTTCACACCAGTTATAGTTAGGAATTAGCATTTAAAAAAATCTATTAAATTCACTGAAAAAACATAGGTTTCACACCAGTTATAGTTAGCAGGAAGTTTTACTCGCATAAAACCATTGAAATTCCCACGTTATAGTTAGTTGGACTCACTATAACTTGCGCGTGCAATGCACTGCTGATGACGTCACATATTACATCACTCATGACATGGTCAGTGACATCACTCATGACATCACTGACGACACCATCCAGTGAATGTGTGTCTTTCTGAAAAATAAATATGTTTTATATTTGTATTTGTAAAGGTCGATGGAAGAATAAATGTTTAAATAAGTGTGTAAATGGATGTTTTTTTAATAAAATATTGATTGGTTAACTGACTTATAAAGTGTATTTTAGTGAATACATATATTAGTGAGTAATGTTTAAATATTTATATATATGTATTAGTGTATCACTTTGTGTATAAGTGGCTGCATGGGTTGGTGAGTAGGTACATGTGTAGGTATATGGGTTATTAGATGTTTTTTTAGTATCAGTATGAGTGTTTGTAAGGTTTGGTGGGGGTGTTACTTATCACATAGATGCATGAATGACTAACTCTCTCTGCAAGTACCAGAGTCATAAATGGAGCGCACACCGCTAGCCCCTCCTCCGGATCGCCCCTCGGGACTCTGGTACTTGCAGTTCTTCAGTGGATCACCCAGGTGGGTGCAAGTCGTTACTTGTAGGACTGATGAATCTCTAGACCCGATACATGTCCCGGGTTTTAGGATATCGCCCGAGACATGTCTCGGGTTTCGGGATGACTTCCCTCATCAGTAGAGAAAGATTGTTTAGGGGTGGAAGAGAAGTCCGCCACACAACAGTCAAAGGCTTCAATGCCAGAACCGGCACGCAGGTGCGTCTTCCAAGAGCCCGTCGGCCCAAAGCTCAAGGGAGCCGTATTGTGTTTCATCATAAATGGAGCGCACACCACTAGCCCCTCCTCCGGATCGCCCCTCAGGACTCTGGTACTTGCAGTTCTTCAGTGGATCACCCAGGTGGGTGCAAGTCGGTACTTGTAGGACTGATGAATCTCTAGACCCGATACATGTCCCGGGTTTTAGGATATCGCCCGAGACATGTCTCGGGTTTCGGGATGACTTCCCTCATCAGTAGAGAAAGATTGTTTAGGGGTGGAAGGGAAGGCCGCCACACAACAGTCAAAGGCTTCAATGCCAGAACCGGCATGCAGGTGCGTCTTCCAAGAGCCCGTTGGCCCAAAGCTCAAGGGAGTCGTATTGTGTTTCGTCATAAATGGAGCGCACACCGCTAGCCCCTCCTTCGGATCGCCCCTCGGGACTCTAGTACTTGCAGTTCTTCAGTGGATCACCCCGGTGGGTGCAAGTCGGTACTTGTAGGACTGATGAATCTCTAGACCCGATACATGTCCCGGGTTTTAGGATATCGCCCGAGACATGTCTCGGGTTTCGGGATGACTTCCCTCATCAGTAGAGAAAGATTGTTTAGGGGTGGAAGAGAAGGCCGCCAGACAACAGTCAAAGACTTCAATGCCAGAACCGGCACGCAGGTGCGTCTTCCAAGAGCCCGTCGGCCCAAAGCTCAAGGGAGCCATATTGTGTTTCGTCATAAATGGAGCGCACACCGCTAGCCCCTCCTCCGGATCGCCCCTCGGGACTCTGGTACTTGCAGTTCTTCAGTGGATCACCCAGGTGGGTGCAAGTCGGTACTTGTAGGACTGATGAATCTCTAGACCCGATACATGTCCCGGGTTTTAGGATATCGCCCGAGACATGTCTCGGGTTTCGGGATGACCTCCCTCATCAGTAGAGAAAGATTGTTTAGGGGTGGAAGAGAAGGCCGCCACACAACAGTCAAAGGCTTCAATGCCAGAACCGGCACGCAGGTGCGTCTTCCAAGAGCCCGTCGGCCCAAAGCTCAAGGGAGCCGTATTGTGTTTCGTCATAAATGGAGCGCACACCGCTAGCCCCTCCTCCGGATCACCCCTCGGGACTCTGGTACTTGCAGTTCTTCAGTGGATCACCCAGGTGGGTGCAAGTCGGTACTTGTAGGACTGATGAATCTCTAGACCCGATACATGTCCCGGGTTTTAGGATATCACCCGAGACATGTCTCGGGTTTCGGGATGACTTCCCTCATCAGTAGAGAAAGATTGTTTAGGGGTGGAAGAGAAGGCCGCCACACAACAGTCAAAGGCTTCAATGCCAGAACCGGCACGCAGGTGCGTCTTCCAAGAGCCCGTCGGCCCAAAGCTCAAGGGAGCCGTATTGTGTTTCGTCATAAATGGAGCGCACACCGCTAGCCCCTCCTCCGGATCGCCCCTCGGGACTCTAGTACTTGCAGTTCTTCAGTGGATCACCCAGTTGGGTGCAAGTCGGTACTTGTAGGACTGATGAATCTCTAGACCCGATACATGTCCCGGGTTTTAGGATATCGCCAGAGACATGTCTCGGGTTTCGGGATGACTTCCCTCATCAGTAGAGAAAGATTGTTTAGGGGTGGAAGAGAAGGCCGCCACACAACAGTCAACAGTCATTTGGTGGGCTGATGGGATTCCTTTCCAGTCTAGCGCAGGTCTAGCTGCTACAGTTTCTATTTTTGTTGTATATCACTTTGTTGACAATATAGGCAAGCCCCCTCAGTGGTCAATACAGTTACAGTCTACAGAGACTAGAGGGTAGTAGGACAAGGGTACCTTATAACTAATTGTTATACACTTTTCAAGCAGAGTTTAAAAACAGGCTGCACAACAAGGCAGCAGTGCAAAGTAAAACACGCAAAAAATTATTTGAAGCATAAATAACGTGGAATAAATATGTATTTCCCTTTTTAACCATATAATAAAACCCAAACCTTCCACCCACAACTGGCCCACCCCTGTCCCCAAACAAATCTCCTCGTCCACAAACAATGTCCAAAATGTCCAAGAAAAAAGTTCAAATAATATTCCCAACTCCCATCATTCCCACCCTTTTCACCCACAACAAGTCCCACCTACAAAAACAATTATTAAAAAAGGGGATAAAGAAGAGGGCAGTAGATATGGGCAGAATCTTTTTGAGGTGGTCCTCCATCCGTGCACTGGAAATTGTGGTCTGTAAGCAAGGAGGGGGCAGCAGTGGTGATGCTATGGGCGGTTGACAGCGGACTACGATGCCGGCATTGTTGATGGGAAGCTGGAGGTGAACATGGCAGGCTGGGGGCCTGGTCAGCTGACTCCCCCTCCTCCTCGGCCTCCAGCTGCTGATATTCGGCCTGTATGGCCTCGAGATTCTGCTGCTGCAGCCAGGCTACTACATCCTACCTTGGAGGATGACCAGCAGAAGTAGCTATCTCAAGAAAGAAAAAGGACAAATTGTAAACAATGCGCAGTGCAAATCACTTGTTAAACATGATATAATGGCACAGTAGAAGTACATTGCTGGTCCCCTAGAGCCATTCTATTTTGAAGTGATTAGAGTCACAGCCATTGACCACACATGCCCCACATAAAACTAAAGGCAAATAGCAAATGCACTAACTGTCTGAAAGGAATGAGGGTAGAATGAAAAGCACACCATTTAAAAAAAACTTTATTTCTTTTTTCTTTTGAAGGATTTCCTAGTAAAAACTAAACAGGCACTTTGTGTGGATTTTATTTTTTAATTGAGGCATGCGGCGGGGACAGGTATAATGGACAATTATCCTATTCCAATGGCCCTGCTCTTCTCCAAAATGCCTTTCAATTTTACCCTGACTACAAGGCAGATGATAATGATAAATGATTCACATCACATGTAAAATCATGCAGATAGCCTGTTTCCTGGAAGTAGAAGTTGGGAAAAATGATGCACCACAGTATAGGGAAAGGATTAAGGAACAGGCTAAAGATTTTATTTGGTATGTTCATTACAGACTCTCCCATCCACAAGAGTCAAGTCACTTAGTCCCACTTTAGTCCCTGGCCCCACCCTCTACCACACTTTTTTTTAAAAACCTTTATTTAAAGTTTTTACCAACATAGACAATCAATACATTTTGAGATCCACAGTTGAACACATCAGCCATGACATAGCAATTTGTTTTATCTTGCTACCCTGAATACATACATTGAAAAGCATAGGCATTATAACAATAAGAAATCACAGCTCCGTAGTGGGCTCCAAGTCAGTTTGCAAGTTCACAAATGTTTGGGCCAACAGGTAAGATTTAAAAGGCTGCCAAATATAAAGAAGGCCGGATGCTGGGAGCTGTAGTTGGGAGTATAGTTCTGAGTTAGTGTTGCAAAAGGTCATGCTATACATCCAGCCCTTCAGCCTAGGTGAGCGTTTATTCCCCCGAAAAATAGCGACCTCCCTTTTAGCCAAAAGCAGTGCGAGAACGCAAAAACGCCTACAGGACTTGGGGAGATCTCGGACACATCCCAGTAAGGCCATGAGGGGAGATGGAGGGAGGGGACGGTCCAACATTAAAGATAGCGCCACAAATACTTTACCCCAAAATGAGGCAACCTTGTCACAGGACCATGCCATGTGGGCAAAATCTGCCATGGGGTTCTTGCACCAAGGAGATGTATGGGGTCTGGAGGAAAGCATGTGGTGGACCATGCATGGCAAAACATATGCCCACCGCAGACATTTGAAGTGCCTATAATTAAAGGTAATCTTGCAGGTTTGTTCACAATAGTGCCACTGGGTGTCTGATAGGGGGCTGACCCAGGTCACGGTCCCATGCCTGCCTCAGTTTCACATCCCTAGGTGGTTGAAGTGCGATAGCGGCCTTATACATTTTAGACATCAAGTGGTCACCGCTAGTATCCTTGATGAGGAGCTACAATGGGGGAAAGTCAGGCGGCTCTATAGGATAAGTTGGGACAGTGGACCTTAGTGCACTCAATAACTGGCGTAATATGAAGTGGTCTAGAAAGGTGGCTTCAGAAAAGCAAGTATCCTCACAGCAAGAAAAGACATGATTGTTTGGGAATAAATCCCCAAAGGTTCCCTGGTTAAATTTAGAAAGTGTGCACTGCACTACAGCCTCCTTGGTGATAGGGATCCATAGGTTCCCGGCCAGTGGGAGGGATGGAGAATAAAGCAGTGGCACCCCGGTTGCTCTGGACAGTTGTTTCCATGCCCAACTAGTTGTGGAGAGGGTTTGTAAGTCTTGAGGATCACAAGGCAACACCACTGGCTATAATGCTGTTAGGGGAAGGGGAGGGTGAGGTCTGCTTCAGGCCTGACATATGGCATTCAAGCGTCTGTATGGAACCAGTGCAGCGAGAAGCTACACTACGCAATCAAATAATAAATTCAGAAGTTAGGAACTCAAAAATCCCCATGTTGAAAGGGAAGAGTAAGAGCTTCCCAGATGACCATAGGCTGACCACCCCCCCCCCCCCACACAGGCGAAGAAGGTGAGAACGAAGAGTCACGAAGAAGCTCCCATACAACGGTATAGGGATATTCTGAAACAAATATAAGAATTGCAGGAGAACAACCATTTTCATGAGAGCCATTCTACCGGTCATTGACAGGGGATGTTTCAACCAGAGATCGATACTATCAGAGTTTCTCCAAGGCTGGACCAAAGTTGAGTTGAATTATTTGTGATGGATCCCTATGAATGTATATGCCAAGGTATTTGACTGAGTCGTCACACCACTTAAGCAGGAACTCAGAGGGTTGCATGGGGCATCTGTCAAAGGAAAAACCTCAGACTTCTCCCAGTTAATCTGCAACCTTGAAATGGCACCAAAGCGGGTATATTCACGAAGGATCGGCTCTAAATTATCGTCTGGGTTCTGAACAAAAAGAATAACATGAATCTGTGTAACGGGTAAGCAAGAGAGGGCCAGTATTAAATTGAATGCCCCTGTGGGAATTTTTGTCAAGGAGGTGCCGGACAAGTGGGTCCATTGCGATTATGAAGAGAAGTGGGGAAAGGGGACAGTCTTGTCTTGTCCATTTTGATAACTTGAAGGAGGAGGAATGAGTGACATTTAACCATATTCTGGCCTTATGATGCGTATACATTAATGAGATCACAGAAATAAACCTGGGTGGAATGCCGAGTCGCAACATGGTGGCCCTGAGGAAGGGCCACTCCAGTGAGTCAAAGGCTTTCTCGGCGTCCAGTAGGCCTACCACAGCTGGATGAGAAGGATTGACAAGAAGGATTGACTCAGTGGAGAGTGGTGAACAAAGTCTGCAAATTTAAGGTGGTGGACCGATGTGGGATAAAACCCGCCTGAGCGGGCAAAATCATCTTGTCGACGATCAGGGAGAGCCTGTTAGCAAGTATTTTCACAAGAATTTTGTAATCAAAGTTCAGCAGCAAAAGGGGCCTGTAGGATTCACACTGCTGCAGGTCTTTGCTGGCTTTGGGTAGGAGTGTTACTACCGCTTCGTGCAGTGTGGGGGGTAGTTCACCTCGCTCAATGGCTTCCTGGAACAAATCAATGAGGTGTGGGACTAAGGTCTTTCTGAAAACTTTGTAAAAACAACCAGGGAACCGAGGGTCGACATCAGTGTCTTTTTTTTTCAAAAGTACTTAATGATGCAATAACATAAAAAGAACCAGCCGGCACATGTTTCGTCACACGAGGGAAGTTTCCTGTGACTCTGCAGGGCTGGGAAGGCTATAAGACATCTGAGTGAGTAATTAAATACACAGCATTTAAGTTTGTGGCCGGAAAAAAACAAAACATATCTGTGGGTGAATCCGGAACACCCATGTTGCGAGGAAACCCTAAGTGAAAAGGAGTGATCAACAACAATGTAATGGTGAATGTGTTAAATGTACATATGTCCCTGTGGGCAAAAAAGTGACTGTACACAAGGAGAGAAAATGGTGGAAAAAACAGGTGACATGATCTAAATACACAGTGAATGGTTGTGCTAGACACGCCTCTAAATGGTGACTTTGCTGAAATACATCAACAGTTCATCAATCACTGTATCTGTTGAATAATTTAAACATATAACTGAAACAAATATTACTTTACAGTAAGCATAGCCCACATAGGGTTGGCATGCAGGGGAAAATTGATGCAGCTGGGTGAAACCGGTCATGAAGTACGTGGTCTGACCTTGGACAGCAAACGAGAGAAATGGGAAGAAGAAAGAATGAAGGCTGTGAATGAAAAGAAGGTTATGACGAACAAAAGAAGAGAAACTAAGGTTTCATGGCAAATGTGGGTGGACGAAGTTCGCTGAGTCACCAACGCAGAAAAAAACGGGGTTGGAGGGGGGGGGTGTAAATACCTGTGAGGCGATGTGGAGGGAGACGGCCAAACCTGAGGGAAGGGAGAGAAAACAGAGGGCTGGGATAAGACCGCTGTGAGGATGCATGAGAAGGGGCGGCCCACCTGGCCTGAATAACTCACCACAGGGCCGGTGGGAAATCTAAACCGGCCTGGGATTCCGAAGAACCATGCGGTCATCTTGTCGAAGATCAGGGAGAGCCTGTTAGCAAGTATTTTCGCAAGAATTTTGTAATCAAAGTTCAGCAGCGAATGGGGCCTGTAGGATTCCCACTGCTGCAGGTCTTTGCCGGTTTTGGGGAGGAGTGTTACTACCCCTTCGTGCAGTGTGGGGGGGTAGTTCACCTCGCTCAATTGCTTCCTGGAAAAAAATCAATGAGGTGCGGGCCTAAGGTCTTTCTGAAAACTTTGTAAAAACAACCAGGGAACCCATTGAGACATTGTGCTTTGGGGCTGTCCATGTCTTCGATTGTTTGGAGCACTTCGCCTATTGTGAAGGGCTCGGCGAGGAAGTCCCTGTGTGCCTGTTCCAGCCAAACCAAGGCTACCTCATTGAGGTAAACGTTACTGGTCATCAGGTCAGGGTCAACCCTGGTCCTGTAGAGGTCTTGATAATAAGAAAAAAAAACTGATGGTAATGCCCGCACAGTCGGTGATCAGTTCGCCCTGAGGGCAGCGCAGAGAGGTGATGTACGAGGGCCCACGGTTGAGGTGAATCAGTGTGGCCAGTGTGCGCCCTGGGTTTTCCCTCTCCCCATACCGCCTGGCTATAGCATACTTCCCCAAAAAGTGGGCCTCTCTCTCCACCGCCTCCTGAAATTCCACCAACAGTGCTGCTCTACGTCGAAAGTCAAGGTTAGAGCAGGGGGTTTTCCGGAGCTTGTCCAGGGCAGCTAACTTGGTCTCTATCCCAGCCAAAGTGCGGCAGATGACCTTCTATATGCCAGCACTTTTGGAGATATATATCCCCCTAATATAAGCTTTAAAGGCCTCCCACAAGGTGGAGTTAGTGTCAACAGTATTCACATTAATCTCAAAATATTCCTCAACAGCAGCGTGCAACTCCTCCTCAAAGACTGAGTCTTGGAGGGCCATCTCGGGAAAGAGTCATTGCCCCATCCTGTCACCGGGCCCCAGAATCTGCAACCCAAGCACCACTGGAAAATGGTCAGAGAGTGTACGTGGGAGTTGGGTGACTGTGCACAACCAAGTAGCAACACTGGTGGTGAGTAACCAGTAGTCCAAACGGGTCCAGATGCTGTGAGGGGCAGAATAATGTGTGTATGCATGTGCAGCTGAGTGCATATGACGCCATGTGTCTGTTAAATAATCAGCATGAACAAAGTCTTGGGCACAAGTTATGAGGATAAAAAACTGGTATAAATGTCTCGTATTACGTTTAAGTGGTCAACACCAGTGTCTTTGTTCAAAGGTACATAATGATGCAATAACATAGAAAGAACCAGCCGACACGTGTTTCGTCACACGAGGGAAGTAACCCGTGATTCTTCAGGGCTGGGAAGGATACAAGACATCTGAGTGAGCAATTAAGTACAAGGCATTTAAGTTTGTGGCCGGAAAAAACATAACATATTTGTGGGTGAATCCGGATCACCCATGTTGCGTGGAAACCCTAAGTGAAAAGGAGTGATCAACAACAATGTAATGGTGAATGTGTTAAATGTACATATGTCCCTGTGGGCAAAAAAGTGACAGTACACAAGGAGAGAAAATGGTGGAAAAAACGGGTGACATGATCTATACACACGGTGAATGGTGGTGCTAGATAGGCCTCTAAATGGTGACTTTGCTGAACTACACCAACAGTTCATTAATCACTGTATCTGTTGAATAATTTAAACATATAACTGAAACAAATATTACTTTACAGTAAGCATAGACCACATAGGGTTAGCATGCGGGGAAAAATTGATGCGGCTGGATGAAACC
>NW_028244938.1:0-20400 GCF_964263255.1 Lissotriton vulgaris
TACTGAGAGATCCCCCCTGAGGATGATTCGTTTGCGCCCTATAAATACAAATATTAATAATGATTAAAAAAATGACCCCGCTTCTCCTATTGCTGCACACTATAACTTAGGGGTATTTAAAAAAAACTCCCACATCTCCCCGCTCCCTCCCCGGAGGGATTTACGCATCTTTCCCACATTGCCCTGCTCCCTTCTCTCCTGTGTCTGCGCCGCTCAAGTATTGAAATGTCTCTCTCACATCTCCCTTCTCCCACCTCTTGTCTATATGTACCACTGAAGTATTTAAATGTCTCTCTCACATCTCCCTGCTCCCACCTCTTGTCTATATGTACCACTGAAGTATTTAAATGTCTCTCTAACATCACCCTGCTCCCACCTCTTGTCTATATGTACCACTGAAGTATTTAAATGTCTCTCTCACATCTCCCTTCTCCCACCTCTTGTCTATATGTACCACTGAAGTATTTAAATGTCTCCCTCACATCTCCCTTCTCCCACCTCTTGTCTATATGTACCACTGAAGTATTTAAATGTCTCTCTCACATCTCCCTGCTCCCACCTCTTGTCTATATGTACCGCTGAAGTATTTAAATGTCTCCCTCACATCTCCCTTCTCTCACCTCTTGTCTATATGTACCACTGAAGTATTTAAATGTCTCCCTCACATCTCCCTTCTCCCTCCTCTTGTCTATATGTACCACTGAAGTATTTAAATGTCTCCCTCACATCTCCCTTCTCCCACCTCTTGTCTATATGTACCACTGAAGTATTTAAATGTCTCTCTCACATCTCCCTGCTCCCACCTCTTGTCTATATGTACCACTGAAGTATTTAAATGTCTCTTTCACATCTCCCTTCTCCCACCTCTTGTCTATATGTACCACTGAAGTGTTTAAATGTCTCTCTCACTTCTACCTACTTCCTCCTCTCCAGTACATGAACCACTGAGGTATGTAAATGTCACTCACATCTCCCTTCTCCCACCTCTTGTCTATATGTACCACTGAAGTATTTAAATGCGTCTTTCACATCTCCCTTCTCCCACCTCTTGTCTATATGTACCACTGAAGTATTTAAATGCGTCTTTCACATCTCCCTTCTCTCACCTCTTGTCTATATGTACCGCTCAAGTATTTAAATGTCTCTCACATCTACCTACTACCTCCTCTCCAGTATATGAACCATTGAGGTATTTAAATGTCTCTCTCACATCTCCCTGCTCTCTCCTCTCAGTATATATGTACTCCTGAGGTATGTACATGTCTCTCACAACTACCAGCTGCCCCCTCTCCTGTATATATACCACTGAGGTATTTAAGTGTCCCTCTCACATATCCATATCCCCACTTCTTGTCTATATGTACCACTGAGGTATTTAAATGTCTGTCTCACACATCCTTGTTCTCACCTCTTGTTTTTATGTAACACTGAAGTATTTAAATGTCTCTCTAATATTTACCCACTGCCTCCTCTCCATTAAATGTACAACTGAGGTATCTAATTGTCTCTTACACATCTCCTTGCTCTCTCCTCACCGTATCTGTACTCCTGGGGCATTTAGGCGTCCCTCTCACATCTCCCTTCTGCCACCTCTTGTCTATATGTACCACTGAAGTATTTATATGTCTCCCTCACATGTGCCTCTTCTCCAGGATATGTACTATTAAAGTATTTGAATGTCTCTCTCACATCTCCTTCCTCTCTTCTCTTTATATCTGTACTCCTGAGGTAGGTGTATGTCTCTCACATCTACCTGCTGCCGCCTCTCCTGTATCTGTATTCATGAAGTATTTAGATGTATCTTGCACATCTGCGTCCTCTCCTTTATCTGTACCCCCAAAATATGTAAATATCTCTCTCACTGTGTCCTCCCCTGACGTATTTAGATGTTTCTCTCACTGTGTCCTCTCCTGTAGCTATACCCCCGAAGTATTTATATGTCTCTCTCATTGCCTCCTCTCCTGTATCTGTACCCTAAAGTATTTAAATGTCTCTCTAAGACCTGCCTTCTCTTCTATAGCTGTACCCCGAAGTATATCCTCTCCTTTATCTGTACCCAAAGTATTTAAATGTCTCTCTCCCATGTGCCTCCGCTCCTGTATCTGTACCCCTGAAACATTGAAATATCTCTCAATCTTCCTCCTCTCCTATAGTTGAACCCCTGAATTATTTGAATGTCTCTCTCACATATGCAGCCTCTCCTATATCTGTACCCCAAAGTAATTAAATCTCTCTCTCTCTCTCTCTCTCTCTCTCTCTCTCTCTCTCTCTCCTCCTCTCCTGTATCTGTACCCATGAAGTCTTTAAATGTCTTTCTCATATCTTCTCCTCTCCTGTATCTGTACCCCGAAGTATTTAAATGTCTCTCTCACATCTGCTCCTCTCCTGTATCTGTACCCCAAAGTATTTAAATGTCTCTCTCACATCTGCTCCCCTCCTGTATCTGTACCCCGAAGTCTTTAAATGTCTCTCTCACATCTGCTCCTCTCCTGTATCTGTACCCCAAAGTATTTAAATGTCTCTCTCACATCTGCTCTCCTCCTGTATCTGTACCCCGAAGTATTTAAATGTCTCTCTCACATCTGCTCCCCTCCTGTATCTGTACCCCCAAAGTATTTAAATGTATCTCTCACATCTGCTCCCCTCCTGTATCTGTACCCCCGAGTATTTAAATGTATCTATCACATATGCTCCCCTCCTGTATCTGTACCCCGAAGTATTTAAATGTCTCTCTCACATCTGCTCCCCTCCTGTATCTGTACCCCAAAGTATTTAAATGTCTCTATCACATCTGCTCCTCTCCTGTATCTGTACCCCAAAGTATTTAAATGTCTCTCTCACATCTGCTCCCCTCCTGTATCTGTACCCCGAAGTATTTAAATGTCTCTCTCACATCTGCTCCTCTCCTGTATCTAAACCCCCAAAGTATTTAAATGTCTCTATCACATCTGCTCCTCTCCTGTATCTGTACCCCAAAGTATTTAAATGTCTCTCTCACATCTGCTCCCCTCCTGTATCTGTACCCCGAAGTATTTAAATGTCTCTATCACATCTGCTCCTCTCCTGTATCTGTACCCCAAAGTATTTAAATGTCTCTCTCACATCTGCTCCCCTCCTGTATCTGTACCCCGAAGTCTTTAAATGTCTCTCTCACATCTGCTCCCCTCCTGTATCTGTACCCCGAAGTCTTTAAATGTCTCTATCACATCTGCTCCTCTCCTGTATCTAAATCCCCAAAGTATTTAAATGTCTCTATCACATCTGCTCCTCTCCTGTATCTGTACCCCAAAGTATTTAAATGTCTCTCTCACATCTGCTCCCCTCCTGTATCTGTACCCCAAAGTATTTAAATGTCTCTCTCACATCTGCTCCCCTCCTGTATCTGTACCCCGAAGTCTTTAAATGTCTCTCTCACATCTGCTCCCCTCCTGTCTCTGTACCCCGAAGTATTTAAATGTCTCTCTCACATCTGCTCCCCTCCTGTATCTGTACCCCGAAGTCTTTAAATGTCTCTATCACATCTGCTCCTCTCCTGTATTTAAACCCCCAAAGTATTTAAATGTCTCTATCACATCTGCTCCTCTCCTGTATCTGTACCCCAAAGTATTTAAATGTCTCTCTCACATCTGCTCCCCTCCTGTATCTGTACCCCGAAGTTTTTAAATGTGTCTCTCACATCTGCTCCCCTCCTGTCTCTGTACCCCGAAGTATTTAAATGTCTCTCTCACATCTGCTCCCCTCCTGTATCTGTACCCCGAAGTCTTTAAATGTCTCTCTCACATCTGCTCCCCTCCTGTCTCTGTACCCCGAAGTCTTTAAATGTCTCTCTCACATCTGCTCCCCTCCTGTCTCTGTACCCCGAAGTATTTAAATGTCTCTCTCACATCTGCTCCCCTCCTGTATCTGTACCCCGAAGTCTTTAAATGTCTCTATCACATCTGCTCCTCTCCTGTATCTAAACCCCCAAAGTATTTAAATGTCTCTATCACATCTGCTCCTCTCCTGTATCTGTACCCCAAAGTATTTAAATGTCTCTCTCACATCTGCTCCCCTCCTGTATCTGTACCCCGAAGTCTTTAAATGTCTCTCTCACATCTGCTCCCCTCCTGTCTCTGTACCCCGAAGTATTTAATTGTCTCTCTCACATCTGCTCCCCTCCTGTATCTGTACCCCGAAGTCTTTAAATGTCTCTCTCACATCTGCTCCCCTCCTGTATCTGTACCTCAGAGTATTTAAATGTCTCTCTCACATCTGCTCCCCTCCTGTATCTGTACCTCAGAGTATTTAAATGTCTCTCTCACATCTGCTCCCCTCCTGTATCTGTACCCATGAAGTCGTTCATTGTCTCTCTCACATCTGCTCCCCTCCTGTATCTGTACCCTGAAGTATTTAAATGTCTCTCTCACATCTGCTCCCCTCCTGTATCTGTACCTCAGAGTATTTAAATGTCTCTCTCACATCTGCTCCCCTCCTGTATCTGTACCCCGAAGTCTTTAAATGTCTCTCTCACATCTGCTCCTCTCCTGTATCTGTACCCCAAAGTATTTAAATGTATCTCTCACATCTGCTCCCCTCCTGTATCTGTACCCCGAAGTATTTAAATGTCTCTCTCACATCTGCTCCCCTCCTGTCTCTGTACCCCGAAGTATTTAAATGTCTCTCTCACATCTGCTCCCCTCCTGTATCTGTACCCCGAAGTCTTTAAATGTCTCTCTCACATCTGCTCCCCTCCTGTATCTGTACCTCAGAGTATTTAAATGTCTCTCTCACATCTGCTCCCCTCCTGTATCTGTACCCATGAAGTCGTTCATTGTCTCTCTCACATCTGCTCCCCTCCTGTATCTGTACCCTGAAGTATTTAAATGTCTCTCTCTCATCTGTTCCCCTCCAGTAACTGTACCCATGAAGTATTTAAATGTCTCTCTCTCTCTCTCTCTCTCTCTCTCTCTCTCTCTCTCTCTCTCTCTCTCTATCTATCTGACTCCTCTACTATATTTGCACCCCTAAAGGTAGTTAAATGTCTCTCTTACATCTGCTCCCCTCCTGTATCTGTACCCATGAAGTCTTTAAATGTCTCTCTCTCACTGCCTTCTCTCCTATATCTGTATACCGAGGTATTTAAATCTCTCTCTCCCCCCTCTCTCTCTCTCGCTCTCTTTCTCTATATCTCTCTCTCTCTATCTCTCTCTCTCTCTTCCTGCCTCCTCTCCTATATCTGTACACCAAGGTATTTAAATCTCTCTCTCTCTCTCTCTCTCTTCCTGCCTCCTCTTCTATATCTGTATCCTGAAGTAATTACATGTCTCTGTCTCACTGCTGTAGGAGAGTAGGATCTGCTTACTATGGTTACCCCCACTTTTTGCTGGTGTTTCACTGTTTCTTGACTTTAGTCTGGCTGGGGCGCTGCTGACCAGGACGCCAGCCTACCTCCTTCCTCTCTAAAATGATTGCATGTACATTAGGTAAACTCCAGATTGGTTACTGGGTTACACTTGTGAGTTACACTAGTATATGGTACCTTAGGTACTAAGGGCATAGGTACCCCAGAAGCCTACCAGGGGCTGAAGCATGTATTATGCCTCCCCTGGGAAGCCTTCCAAAATGGCACCACAGGTCTGCTACTGCAGCCTGGGTAAGGTTATGCATGCACCCCTTATTAAGATATAGGCTACCTATTTCTACCCTATATCACTGACACATATAAACCTACAAGTCACTCCTATGGCAGGCCTTATCAATCCTGAAGGCAGAGTGCTTGGTTGTGTGTGCGAGAGTCCCCATGCATTTATTTATTTCTAGATTTTTAAATAGAGCGAACGTGACCCACGAGGGTATCAGAGCGCTTTACAACAAAAGAATATAAATGGATGAGGTGGTATACACACAAACAAATTTGCCAATTTGTAAAAATATAAATATAAAGGATATACATAACAAACATAGAGGACAGTGATTCTACAGGCCGTTGTACACTAGACAGTTACTGAACTGTAGGAAATTGTGTTATCAGACATACATATTATAACTTTGAACGATTAAAAGTAGATATAGAAAGAGTATAGATGATCAAGCGGATCCACAGCCAGCTAAGCATTAAGCTGCAAACAGATATAGAGCAACAAGGGCTGTGGTTAAAAGTCTTACACTCAGAGACATCCAACAATTCAAGTCAAGTCATAAGCTTTTATTCGATTTGAGAAATACAAATCATACAAGCAAAACAACAAAAAACAATTCATTGCATATGTAATAATTCTAAACAAAGGGACTCAAAATAAACTCTGGAGTAGTACATAAAAAAGAAGGGAACATATACTGACGTACACTGGACAACAATATATAATTAGAGATATAAAACGGAGCTAAAAAGCTAAGGAAGAAATCGTGCATGTACAGACAGGAATAAATATAATTATCACACTAACCCCTAGATGCATCAACGTTGTCATTTGCGATTCCTTTATTGCGAAAAATAAGGAATCGCAATTAAGGATTCGCAAATGGCAATGCATCATTAAATTCGCTATTTTACTGGAATTCGGTAAAAATCGCAATTTTTACCGAATTCCAATAAAATTGCGAGTTCCAAATAGCGAATCCGATATTCCCATTCATTCCTATGGGCTGAAATGCCCATAGGAATGAATGGGAATTGCGAATTCGCAATTTCAATTCGGAATGCATCAAAGCCTTTCAAGGGTGGAGAGGGGGGTCCAAAGGACCCCCCCCCCTGCACTCATGAAATGCACTTTTACATGTGAGTTATATACACACATGTCCTAAGGACATGTGTGCCTGTAACGTACACGTTTAAAAAATGCATTTTCATGCGTTTTTAAACATTTTTGCAAATTACCACGAAGTTCAACTTCGTGGTAATTTGCATTTGCAATTTTGGAAATCGCAAATGTTTTGGGGATGATGCATTGCTGTTAAGGAATCGCAAATGTGCGATTCTTTAACAGCAATCGCATTTTTTTGGAACTCGCAAAAAAAGCGATTTCCAAAAAATGCTTGATGCATCCCAGTAACCAATTTAGGAAGTGCAAAAGGCCGATTTATGCGAATCGCACCGTTTGCACTTCCTAAAAAGGTTGATGCATCTGGGCATTTGTGCTTTTCCTGGCAGCTGTACATTTTAAAGCAAAAGTTCCAATATGGCTCGAGCAAACACAGGGAGGTTAATTTGATGTAAGAACAAGAAAAGGACCATACATTTACATACTGTGGGCATAACACAGGGTTAAGATACTATATACAGCATAAAAAAAGACATTTATGTACAGACAGGAATATATAAAGTTATAGCAGCACTATGCTCTTCCTGGCAGCTGTACATTTCAGAATAAAAGTAGCAACAAAGAAACAAATATCCACGTTCTCTAGGGAAGATAATAGTACTAGAGCGCTCTTTGAAGATCGGATATTGTATTTTAAAAAGATGGGTTTTAGATACTTTTCCCTTAAAAAGTGATAAAATTTACAAAAAAGTAGAAAATGACAGCAGCTACGGCGTGAAGTGTTGTCACACGGGCAGGGAGTCTCGGATCTTATCCAACAATTAAAACTTAGGTCATGAATTTGTTCATTAGTAGTCTTTTTACTTCCTTTTTGAAGCAGTAAAGGTAGTGATTCCATGCACTAGTGGAGGTAAAAAGTTCCAAATCTTTCGTGCAATCCCTGAGAAAGCTCTACAGCATGTGCTCCTCTTCTGGAAGGATTGAGGTTTCAAAAGGAAAGTGCTTGCACTTTGTAGTTGTTTACAACCTCCAGATTTTTCCAGCTTTAGCGCCAAGTAACTGGGTGTATTGTTGTGAATTGCTTTGTACATCATGCACGCCACTTTAAGGTGTATTCTTGCCTCATAAGGCAACCAATTCAGTGCTTTCAAGGTTGGTGAGATGTGACTGTTTCTTTTTGTTCCTGATACCAGTCTAGCCGCAGAATTCAGAGCTGCCCTCAGCAGTGCCAACTTGTATTTAGGGAGACCACAGAGGGTGGTGCTTCCATAGTCTAATCTTAGCAGTACTAGGTTTGTACCGCCATCTTTAGATCTACCTGAGGGAGGAAGGGTTTGAGTTTCCTTAATATGCTCATCTTGTGATTAGCTCCCTTGGTGGCAATAGAGCTGTGCGACTGCATATTCAAGTGTTTGTCAATGGAGATCCCTAGGATGTTACCGAGTCTATGATGACGGGGACACAGTCAAAGGAGGTTAGGTGTTTTAACCAGAGGTCTATCTTTGGGGTGTGGTTTGGAGGTGAGATGAGAATGAATTCCGTTTTTTTGGTGTTCAACATCAGGTGGTTGTTAGTGAGCCAGCTTTGCGAGTTCAGTAGCGTAGTGTTAAGAGCAATGAAGTCATATGGGGAGGTGATTTTCAGGTACAACTGGGTGTCATCCGCGTACAGGTGATATAGAATGTTCGCTGATTTCAGTGCATTTGCCAGAGGCTCTATTAGGAGATTGAAAAGAGTGGGTGAGAGGGCAGATCCCTGATTCATTTCGGTCAAGCATGATTAGTATATCATCCATAATGTGTGCGAGTGCAGATTCTGTGCTGTGTCCTCTTCAGAAGCCCGATTGGTGACTGTCTAAGAGGTTGAAGTTTTCAATGTGATTGCATAATTGTATTTGAACACATTTCTCCAATAGTTTAGCCAAGGTGGGGATGTTGGTCATAGGACGGTAGTTGTTAAGATCAGATGGAGAGGCGTCAGCTTTCTCTAGTATAGGAGTGACCTGCCCTATTTTTAGACAGTCCAGAATGACACCTTGACTCAGGGAGGTGTTTACAATTTTAGAGCATAAAGGTAGTATAGATGTTTTTAAAATCTTGAACAGGGCAGGAGGCAAGGGGTCAGATAAATGATTGGAGGGGTTGATTGCTTGGAGAGTGTTGTCGATAGTTTGTTGAGAGATTGGCGAGAAGGTGTGCCAAGAGGCATTATTTTTTGTGACTTCCCTTGGGTTATTAAAATGAACTTCGAATAAGGCGCATGATTTGGGATCTTGGACCATAGATTGCAGGAGGTCCAACTTTGATTGGATGTCTAGCTCAATGGTCCTAGTCTTTTTGTGGAAGAAATTGGCAAGCCCGTCGCAAGTAGAAGTGGCCAGGTCATTTAACTCACTATGGTTAGTCATATTGCATGATTGATGCTTGACGATTTCAAAGAATGTTTTTGGCCGGTTGATAGCTTGGTTCAACTGAGTTCGGAAAAAGTCTGCCTTTGCCTTAAGAATCTTCCTATTGTAAGAATTCCTTAACCTTCTAAGGTGCTCAAGGTTATCAGTGTTAGGAGCCGATTTCCAAAGACGTTCAGCAGCTCTTAGATGTCTACGCTCCAAGTTCAGACCCTCATTGAACCAAGGCTTAGAAATGAGCAGGACCCCTCTGCAGCTTTCGGAATCTATTCTCTGGGGCTGTTCTGTGATGCAGCCAGACCAAATACTCTTCAGTGCATTATAACCTCAGGGTTAATGCTAACTTTGGAATGGGGTAGAATTCCACCCTTCTAGAGGGAGAAGACATGTACACACTGGTCTGCCCGGTGATAGTTTAAACGAGCCCCAGCATCAAAAAATGGAAGCTGCAGCCACAGACACGAGTCTGACCTCCTGCTGCTGGATGAAACTCCGTCAGGGAAGGCCTGGACAAAAGGTTACCTGTCACAGGGAGGTGTAACCACCTTTCAGACAGGGTTTAGTGTATTGGGGCTGGCTGAGTGGGTGCATTCAGAGAATGCTTTTCAGACAGTGCTGGGGGCACACTTGCAAACCCCAGTTCAAACCGGTTGCAGGGGCGCTCAGCCCCTGCTCTGGAATGAAACTAGACAAAGGGAAAGGGGTGTAGCCACCCCCTCCCTGGATCCTCCCATAGGTGGGTCCCCAGAGCATGTCCAACCCCCTAACTTAGTATAAGTATGAGAACCCAGTCCTTAGGACTTCAAATTACACCTGGACGAAACTCTGCAACATATATCCTGGAACTTCGACATTCTATATCGACTAGAAGACGGAAGAATCTCCCTTGGGGTCAAAGAGTGACTCCCCTGTTCAAACAGGCACCAAAGAAGCATCTTGTTGGTCTGCATTTTCGAGGCTCCCGCCGGATCCCGTAGTATCTGCAACTCAGGACATAAACTTTCAGACTTCTCAGAGGCCTACACAAGATCCCAGCAAAGCTGAGACCCACAGCCCTCACGAGTGACGTGGGAACAGAACTCCTGGACACAGTACACATTTGCTAGTGCTTCAACTTCCCGAGCTTTCCCAAAGTTGTGCATTGGGCTACTTGTAGTCCAAGCCTAGAGCACCATCTGACCCAAAGATTGTGGTCCTACACTCCATGAGGATTCCGTCAGCCCGCTTCTAGCATTTCTGCCCCTTTGCGATCCCTGGTCCGTTAACTGGTGGGTCCCCACGAAGGTAACTCTTCTTTCCTTTGGGCTTCCCTGGTTGATCCAGATGGGCCCTGACTCTCCACCACGTGGTGAGTCCCTCAGACCTTGCTGGTCTGCACAGAAGCCAATCTTTGTTTCCTGCGTGGGTTGCTGTTGCCAAGTTTTGTTGGGTCCCATCTGGAGTCCGACGCTGCAGCACTCGACATCCTTTGTGGGACAGCTCAAATCCAGCACCTGGTCATCGTCGACACCTCCTGGTCCTCGTGGCTGAAGAGTCAAGTTTCACTATCTTCCCCTGCAAGCACCCGACATCGGTGGGCATCTGCTCATCGCCTTCCAGGTCACTGGCTAGTGACCCAGACTCGGTAACCTCTGCTTTCAGGTTCTTCACATCTCTGATCCAGGCTTGGATCTCTCCGGACACTTTCCACTTGGTCGCCAGCAGCACTTTTGCAGCAACTGGACATTGAAATCAACGACGAAACCCGACATCAAAAGACACCTATGCACCCGGCTTCCCTGGGTGAGGTAACTTGAGTACTACGGTGCTCACGTGGGTGTTGACTCTAGAAACTCCTAGTTCTAAAGGGGTTTGCTCCAAGTCCTCTTCTAAGTGTCCTTAATCCTTAAAATTCCAACTGTGACTTTCCCCATAGAAGGTAATGGTGATTCGCAGATGTGTTTAGATACTGCACGCTTCCCCCGTGGGCCCCCTGTGTCACTACCTTGGGTGGTTCCTGGTGGCCCCAGCAGTTCTGAAGGCTCTAGGCCTTGTATCTATGCAAGTCGTGGATCTTATATCCCCTTCTTAATATATGGTTTGGTACGCTTCTAAGGCTCAAACTATATTGTGCTAATTTACTGTGTGCTAAATAAGTTTACTGAATGTACTTTTGCCTCTAGCCTCATAAAGAGACTAGAGTGATGTGTTTAGAATAAATACATATATTTTATATATATACCTGGTGTGGTTCTCCTTTCATTTGGTCATTCACGAGATTATAGACTGGTAAAACAAGCTGCTTTACATTCCTCCAAGACTTAGCCTGAAGGCTGCCCTCCACAGCTACCACTAGGATAGCTTTCTATAAAGGTTGTCTTTAACCTATCATCAATAAGGGTCGTTTGGACTGGTGCAAGGTGCCCACTAGAATAGTGGACAGCATATGCCAGGCCAACTTCTCACATTGGTGTGCAGAGTGTGGGATTCCAGTTTGCCATTGTTTTACCAGATAATCTCAAGTGATTGATCATTTGAAAACCACTAAAGGTACCAGAGGTACATATAATACAAGCTTAAATACAGTAAATTCTACTGAACTTAGAGTTGTGTGTCAAGGGCTTAGCACAACCTTTCTACAACTCACGAGAGTTTGGTAGGTAAACAACTAGAGTAGGTAGTGCATACACCACACCCCACTAGTTATGTCATCAAGGCCAGGAATAAGTCGATCCTTGCCAGCCGTCAGTCTTGTACAGACATCCAAGTATCACACATTCCCTTTACAAGAGTTAAGGGCTCTGTGTGCTATGAGGAAATTGAAGACGGGTCAGAACCCCAATACCCAACGTCTCATAGAGGCATTACTGCTAGATGACCCTAGGCAGGCATCAGAGCCTGCAGGGGTAGGCAGAGGGGAGGGGTCAGCAGAAGATGAAGAGGCCAGTGGGTCAAACACCAGGACTTAGACTCTGATGCTGTCCAGGCAGGTGACAATGACCTGGACCTGGGCAATCCAGCTCCAACTGGAGATGAAGAAGGCCAAAAGGGTCCTCTCTCTGTCCCCCCAGGCAGAGGTGGGGGTGCCTAGAAGGCCAAGATCTCCTTCAGTGGAATCTACCATTCTAGTACATCTATAGGGGCCTCTGTTTCTTTTCATAGGAGGGACACCTCCCAGGAGAAGAGAGAGAACCTGTTGAGGTTTGAAGAAGCCCAACTGGAGATAAGGAAACAAAGAGTAGCCTTAGGACTGGGTTGACTTTGTTGATTGTGCTACTAAGGCTCTGGGGGGCTGGTTACTGTGTAGTAAAGTGTGTGGTTATACAGGATTGTATAACTTGATCATGAGGGAGCAAATCCTTACAAACTGTCAGAATCAGCTGTTGCATCAGTACCTGGTAGACTCTGATCTGACCTCTACCCAAGAATTAGGACAGAAGGCAGACAAATCGGTCAGAACCGGGGTGATGCAGAAGGTACAGAACCAAGGTGGTGACCAGAAGAAGCAAGATCCTAATAAGGGTGGGGAGAAGGTTAAAGACCAGAAGTCTTCACAAGGCCCCCCAAAATCTTCTAATGGTGGGGATTCCCATCTTCCAAAAAGAAAGGCCAAAAGAAACCATGGTGTTAAATCTGTAAATAGAATAGCCATTGGACTAGTGACTGCAACAAGTCAAAATAATCAACCCCAGCCACCATTGTCCCTAAGGCAACTCTGGTTCGGTTTCAAGTGGTGGTACACAGCAAAAGGGTGTAGTAGGGTTAACCCTGGGTACTGAAATGGACTCTGGCCTAGTTAGAGTTCCAACTCAGGCTGTGTTAGTCTGTGATGGAGGCATGGATATATCCTCCTGCGTGAGTCCCAGTAACTTGGACAAATACAGATACCAGCCTTTGATCAATGGACAAGAGACTATGGCCTACAGGGACACTGGGGCAAGTGTCACTATGGTGACACAAGACCTTGTGGACACTGGACAAATCATACTTGGTAAACTTTACCAAGTAACCAATGCTAGCAATGTCAGGACCAACCATGCCCTGGCAGTTGTTAACTTTTCCTCGGGAGGGGTAACTGGCCTCAAGAAAGCTGTGGTAAGTGCGGACCTCCCTGTTGAATGCTTGCTTGGCAATAATTTAGTGACTTCAGCCTGGTCTGAAGTGAAGTTAAGGACCCATGCAGAAATGTTAGGAATCGCTGCACGTGTGTTTGCTGTGACTAGATCACGGGCCAAAATGTCTAAACTGAACAGGCCCTGGATTCTGGAATAATGGACGAGGTGCCTTCCAAGAAAAGGAACAGTAGTGTTAAGGCAGTGCCTTCCCTCCTGACTCAGAGTGAGGATCAGTCTCTTGAGGGAGATGATTGTGCTCCTGAAGAAGAAACTGTCCCAGAGGAGCTTGAGCCTGATCAGGTTGAGTTTTTGGGGACAGTAGACCCTTCCAGGGCAGATCTGAGCAAGGAGCAGCTCAGCTGCCCTTCTCTTGAACCCCTCAGACAGCGAGCTGCTGCTGAGGCAGCTGGGAATGCTAGTGGCACCCATACGATTTATTGTAATGAGGGACTCCTGTACTCAGGGGGTAGAGACACCAAGCCTGGTGCAGCCAGGAGGTTGATTATACCTTTGAAATTCAGGGGCTTCCTATTGCCACTATCCCATGATATTCACCTAGCAGGTCACCTGGGCCAAAACAAAACTTGGGATAGAATTGTCCCTCACTTTCATTGGCCCCACATGTCTGAAGACACAAATGAGTTTTGTCGCTCCTGTGTCACCTGTCAAGCAAGTGGTAAGGCAGGTGGCATCACAAAGGCCCCCTGATACCACTACCTGTGGTGTGGGTTCCCCTTGAGAGAGTGGGGATTGACATTGTTGGACCAATGGATCCTCAGACCGCATATGGGCACAGGTTTATCCTGGTGGTGGTGGGCCATGCCACTAGGTACCCAAAGGCTATACCCCTTAGGACCACTACAGCACCTGTTGTGGCAAGAGCCCTCTTGGGAGTATTCTCAAGAGTGGGTTTCCCTAAGGAGGTAGTATCTGACAGAGATGCAAACTTTATGTCTACCTACTTGAATGCAATGTGGAAGGAGTGTGGAGTGAATTACAAATTTACCACACCCTATCACCCACAATGCAATGGTTTAGTTGAAATATTTAACAAAACCTTAAAGGGTATGATCAAGGGTCTCCCAGAAAAGCTTAGGCGGAGATGGGACATCCTACTACCCTGCCTTTTTTATTTGCATACAGGGAGGTTCCTCAGAAGGGGGTTGGCTACAGCCCTTTTGAACTTCTGTTTGGGCATCCTGTAAGAGGTCCCTTTTGTCTGGAGAAGGAGGGATGGGAGTTACCTCTAAATCCCCCTAAACAGGACATAGTGGACTATGTACTTGGTCTCCGCTCCAGGATGGCTGAGTATATGAAAAAGGCAACTAAAAACCTTGAGGCTAGCCAGGAATTACAGAAAGACTGGCATGACCAAAAGGCTTTACTGACTGTTTACCAGCCAGGACAGAAAGTGTGGGTGTTGGCGCCTGTGGCCCCAGCAGCTCTCCAAGACAAGTAGAGTGGGCCCCACACTATTGTTGAACAGAAGGGAGAGGTTACCTATCTGGTTGACCTTGGAACTCCCGGGAGCCCCCACAGGGTGCTTCATGTCAACAGACTGAGACCATATGTTGACAGGGCAGACATGGGCTTGCTCATGGCTACTGATGAGGGACAGGAGGAAGAGAGTGACCCTCTCCCAGACCTGCTCTCACAGAACCCCAATGATGGATCAGTTGATGGAGTAGCCTTGGTAGGCAGCTTTACTGATCAAAAGCAAACGGATTGCAGACAAGTGCTCAGTCATTTCAGACATATGTTCTCTCTGACTCCAAGTCAGACCACCTGGTGCACTCATGAAGTGGACACTGGGGAGAGTCTGCCTGTTAAAAATAAGATTTACAGGCAACCTGACCATGTCAGGGACTGTATCAGGACAGAAGTCCAGAAAATATTGTAGTTGGGAGTTATGGAACCCTCAGATAGTCCTTGGGCTAGTCCAGTGGTCTTGGTACCAAAGCCTCACACCCAGGGTGGTAAGAGAGAGATGAGGTTGTGTGTTAACTACAGAGGTCTCAATGCTGTCACTAGAACCGATGCCCATCCAATCCCAAGAGCAGATGAGTTATATAGATACTTTGGCCTCAGTCAAGTTTCTGAGCACATTTGATCTTACAGCTGGCTACTGGCAGATCAGGTTAGCTGATGATGCAAAGCCTAAAACAGCATTTTCAACCCCTAGTGGGCACTATCAATAGGTGGTAATGCCCTTTGGTCTGAAGAATGCACCTGCCTCTTTTCAAAGGTTGGTGAACAAAGTCCTAACAGACCTGGAAGACTACTGTGCAGCATATCTAGATGATATTGCTGTCTTTAGCTCCACCTGAGAGGATCACCTGGTCCACCTGAGAAATGTTTTGGAGGCCCTGCAGAAGGCAGGCCTAACTATCAAGGCTACTAAGTGCCCAATAGGGCAGAGTCAGGTTGTGTACCTGGGCCACCTTGTAGCTTGAGGCCAGGTTCAACCATTGCACAGCAAAATCCAGACCATAATGGACTGGGTTGCTCCAACTACCCAGACTCAGGTCAGAGCTTTCTTGGGCCTGACTGGGTACTACAGAAGATTTGTCATGGGGTATGGATCCATTGTGACACCCTTGAATGACTTAACTTCTAAAAGAATGCCAAAGAAAGCCCAGTGGACAGTTAGCTGTCAAAAGGCATTTGATGACCTGAAGCAGGCCATGTGCACTGCACCAATTCTGCAAAGTTCTAACTACTGCAAAGAATTCATTGTCCAAACAGATGCATCTGAGTTGGGGGTAGGGGCTGTGCTATCACAATTGAATGATGAAGGTCAGGACCAGTCAGTAGCTTTTATTAGCAGAAGGCTGACCCCTAAACAGAAATGTTGCTCAGCTATTGAGAGGGAGGCCTTTGCTGTGGTTTGGGCTCTGAAGAAGATGAGGCCATACTTGTTTGGCACTCACTTCACTGTTCAGACTGACCATAAGCCCCTCTTATGGCTAAAACAGATGAAGGGTGAAAACCCCAAACTTTTGAGGTGGTCCATTTCTCTACAGGGGATGGACTATACAGTGGAACACAGACCTGGGAGTAACCATGCCAATGCAGAGAAACTCTCCAGGTATTTCAACTTAGAACATGAAGGCTCAACTGGTCAAGGTTAGTTTAATGTCCCTGCGTTTGGGGGGGAGGGTTGTGTAGGAGAGTAGGATCTGCTTACTATGGTTACCCCCACTTTTTACTGGTGTTTCACTGTTTTTCGTCTTTCGTCTGGCTGGGGCCCTGCTAACTAGGACCCCATCCTAGCTGCTTCCTCTCTAAAATGATTGTATCTACTTTAGGCACATTCCAGATTGGTTACTGGGTTATCCTTGTGAGTCCCTAGTATATGGTACCTTAGGTA
This sequence comes from Lissotriton vulgaris, assembly GCF_964263255.1. NCBI lineage: Eukaryota > Metazoa > Chordata > Amphibia > Caudata > Salamandridae > Lissotriton > Lissotriton vulgaris. The sequence continues at coordinate 16,612 of NW_028244938.1, forward strand.
CTAAGGGCATAGGTACCGCAGAGGCCTACCAGGGGCTGAAACATGTATTATGCCATCCCTGGGAAGCCTTCCAAAATGGCACCACAGGTCTGCTACTGCAGCCTGGGTAAGGTGGTGCATGCAACCCTTACTAAGATATAGGTTACCTATATCTTCCTTTAATCACTGACACATATAAACCTATAAGTCATTCCTATGGCAGGCCTTATCCATCTTGAAGGCAGAGTGCTTGGTTTTGTGTGATAGGGTGCCCATGCATGAGCAGGACCCCTCTGCAGCTTTTGGATTCTATTCTCTGAAGCTGTTCTGTGATGCAGCTAGACAATATACTCTTAAGTGCATTATAACCTCGCGGTAAATGCTAACTTTGGAATGACTGCATGGAAACATGCTGTGTTTGGTGTCAAACACTTTGGAATCCTACCCCCCCAACCCCGCCAGATTTGGTGGCGGGGGTAGAATGCCTCCCTTCTAGAGGGAGAAGACATCCGAAGTTGTGCATTGGACTACTTGTAGTTCAATCTCCGAGCACCATCTGCACTGAAGATTGTGGGCCTACACTCCACGAGTGTTCCGTGAGCCCGCTTCTAGCATTTCTGCTTGAGGGCCTTTCGTGATCCCTGGTCCGTCGACTGGTGGGTCCCCACAAAGGAAACTCTTCTTTTCCTTGGGTTTCTCTGGTTGCTCCAGATGCACCCTGACTCCCCTACAAAGGTTGAGTACCTCAGACCTTTCTGGTCTGCACCAAAGCCAATCTCTGCTTTCTGCCTGGGTTGCTGTTGACAAGGCTTGCTGAGTCCATTCCGGAAACCGACACTGCAGCACTGAACAATATTCATGGGACACCTCGAATCCAGCTCCTGGTCATCCTCAACGCCTCCTGGTCCTCGTGCCTGAAGAGTCAAGCTTCACCTTCTTCATCTGAAATCATCCGACATCGGTTGGCATCTTCCCATCGCCTTCCTGGTCACTGGCAAGTGACCCAGACTCTGTCCCCTCTGCTTTCAGGTTCTTCACATCTCCGATCCACCCTTGGATCCACCCGTACACTTCGCACTTGGTCACCTACAGCAATTTTCAGCAGCTCGCCATTGAAATGAACAATGAAATCCGACACGAAAAGACAGCTATGCACCCGGCTTCCCTGGGAGAGGTAACTCGAGTACTCCGGTGCTCCCGTGGGTGTTGACTCTAGAACCTCCTAGTTCTAAAGGGATTTGCTCCAAGTCCTCTTTTAAGTGTCCTTAATCTTTAAATTTCCAACCGCGACTTTCCCCATAGAAGTTAATAGTGATTCACGGATGTGTTAAGACACTGCATGGGTCCCCCGTGGGTCCCCTGTGTCACTACCTTGAGTGGTTCCTGGTGGCCCCAGCGATTCTAAAGGCTCTAGGCCTTATATCTGTGTCAGTCGTGGTTCTTATACCACTTTTTGTAATATATGGTTTAGTACGCCCCTAGGGCTCAACGTATATTGTGCTAATTTACTGTGCGCTAAATAGGTTTACTGATGTACTTTTGCCTCTAGCCTCATAAAGAGACTAGAGGGAAGTGTTTAGAATAAATACATATCTGTTATATATATTCCTGGTGTAGTTCTCCTTTCATTTGGTTATTCATGAGATTATAGACTGGTAAAACAAGCTGCTTTACATTCCTTTAAGACTTAGCCTGAAGGCTGCTCTCCACAGCTACCACTAGGATAGCTTTCAATATAGGTTGTCTTTAACCTACCATCAATAAGGGTCATTTGGACTGGTGCAAGGTGCCCACTAGAATATTGGACAGCATATGCCAGGCCAACTTCTCACACCATGGCCCTGAGGTAAGGACTGTCATGGCCCTGGAATTAAGAAATCACATGATCCTTGAGTTGAGGGGTTCCATGGCTCAGGATTTAAGCGGTCCTGTGGCCCTGGGGTTAAGGGGTCTTGTGTCTCCAGACTTACAAGGTCCCGAGGCCATGGCGATAAGTTGTCCCATTGCCCTGGGTCACATAGCCCTAGAGGTAAGAGTCACACAGTCCCATCGGTAATGGATCATAATTTACTGGAGTTCAGGCATCCCCTCTCCTTGAATTTAGGAGGTCTCATGACACTGGAAGTAAGGGTTCCAATAGTCCTGGAGTAAAGGGGTGTGAGAAGTTGGCCTGGGAAATGCTGTCCACTAATTAAAGTGGCCACCTTGCACCAGTCCAAACTACCATTATGGTGATTTAAGAGGTCAACGATAACCTTAGAAAGTTATCCAAGTTGTAGCCGTGGAGAGCAGCCTTCAGGCTTAGCCTTGAAGGAATCTTAAGCAGCTTGTTTATCCAAAATGCAATCTTAAAGCATTGGTTAAATGAAAGGAAAACCACACAGAAGTTATAAAAATATGTATTTATTAATATAACACTATCTAGTACGACGACACAGTATCTCCTACACAGAAGTAATCACAAAGCACAAAATACTTAAGCACAGAAATGACAGTAATAGCACAAATACAGAGTGGGCCCCAGGGGGGACCAAACCATATACTGAAATATTGGTATAAGAACCATAACTCAAATCAAGACAGTGTCAAGAGGACGTAGAATCGCTGGGACTCCAATGGACCACCCAAGGTGAGTAAGTAGGGGCCCCACGAAGGATGGGTGCAGTGTGGGAACACATCTGCGTGCTCCATACAATTCTATGGGAAAGTCGTGGTTGAAGTTATTGGGCCGATTCACAGAACTAACTTAAGACAAAATCCTAAACTTACTACTTTTGGTATTCACAGAAGTTAGGATTTTGTCTTAAGTTTGTCTTAAGACAGACTTAAGACAGACTTAAGACAGAATCCTAACTTTAGTCTGTCTTAAGTCTGTCTTAAGTCTGTCTTAAGTCTGTCTTAAGACAAAATCCTAACTTCTGTGAATACCAAAAGTAATAAGTTTAGGATTTTGTCTTAAGTTAGTTCTGTGAATAGGGCCCTTAGAGTTTAGGCACCCTTCCCAGTGCAGTGCGAAGAAACCCCATGGAAGACAGAAGGTTGATGTGATACTGAGGTACCCAAGTTTCCTATCCCAGGGAAGCCGGGTGCATAGGTCTGAAGTGGCGTTGGATACCGCTGTCGAACCCAATGGAGGACTTTGAAAAAAGCCGCTGCTGGAAGGAAGAAGAGTGTCCGTTTGAATCCAAAGGGCGATTCTTGTCGAAGAGTGCCTGAAAGCAGAGGGGACAGAGTCTGGGTCACTTAGGAGTGACCAGGGCCTCGGTAGACAAATGCCCACCGATGTCGGGTGCTTCAGGTGCGTTGACAGAGTTCTTGACTCTACAGCTATGGGGATGACTAGAAGCAGGATACGAGCTGACCCACGAAGGATGTCGAATGCTGAGGTGTTGGTGTCTGGGGGTTGCACTAGCAAGCCTTACAAATGACAACCCACGCAGAAGGTCAAGAATGTGTACGGTTTGGACCAGCAAGGTCCAGGAGATTCACCACAGCAAGGCGAGTCACGGCAGGCCTGGAGCAACCAGGGGAGCCCAAGAAAAGCAAAGTTGACCCTCAAATGGACCCACAGGCCGGAGGCACAGGAGTCGCAAGAGGACCTCGAACAATTTCACCAAACAATAGCCCATGGAGCACTTGGTGTGAGGAGGTCGAAGATCTTGGTCGGAAATGGTGCAAAAGGTTGGGCCTACATGGAGCCCAATGACCTTGTTAAAGGAATGCCAACAAGCACATGTACTTACAAATGAACGCGGTTCACAGAGGTTCAGTTATTGAAGCCCCCAGGGTGGGATACTGGCCTCAAACCCA